>NC_056449.1:44394102-44514600 GCF_018296145.1 Oncorhynchus tshawytscha | reverse complement strand
CAAACTAATATGACCTACAAACTAATATGACCTACAAACTAATATGACCTACAAACTAATATGACCTACAAACTAATACGACCAACAAACTAATATGACCTACAAACTAATATGACCTACAAACTAATATGACCTACAAACTAATATGACCAACAAACTAATATGACCTACAAACTAATATGACCTACAAACTAATATGACCTACAAACTAATATGACCTACAAACTAATATGACCTACATGCAATATGACCTCACAAACTAATATGACCTAAAAACTAATATGAGTTTACAAACTAATATGACCTACAAACTAATATGACTGTAACAAACTAATCCTGACCACAAACTAATATGACCTACAAACTAATATGAACCAACAAACTGTTATGACCTACAATCTAATATGACTTACAAACTAATACGACCTACAAACTAATATGACTACAAACTAATATGAGACAAACTAATATGACCTACAAACTAATATGACTACAAACTAATATGACCAACAAACTAATATGACCTACAAACTAATATGACCTACAAACTAACACGACCTACAAACTAATATGACCTACAAACGACCTACAAACTAATATGACCAAAACTATATGACCTACAAACTAATGACCAACAAACTAATATGACCAACAAACTAATATGACCAACAAACTAATATGACCAACAAACTAATATGACCTACAAACTAATATGACCTACAAACTAATATGACCTACAAACTAATATGACCTACAAACACCAGACCTACAAACTAATACGACCTACAAACTAATATGACCTACAAACTAATATGACCTACAAACTAATATGACCTACAAACTAATATGACCTACAAACTAATACGACCTACAAACTAATATGACCTACAAACTAATATGACCTACAAACTAATATGATCAACAAACTAATATGACCAACAAACTAATACGACCTACAAACTAATCACCGACCTACAAACTAATATGACCTACAAACTAGATCACCGACCTACAAACTAATATGACCTACAAACTAATCACCAGACCTACAAACTAAATGACCTACAAACTAATCGACCTACAAACTCATACGACCTACAAACTATCGACCTACAAACTAATATGACCTACAAACTAATATGACCAACAAACTAATATGACCAACAAACTAATACGACCTACAAACTAATACGACCTACAAACTAATACGACCTACAAACTAATACGACCTACAAACTAATATGACCTACAAACTAATATGACCTACAAACTAATATGACCAACAAACTAATATGACCTACAATCTAATACGACCTGCAACCTAACACGACCTACAAACTAACACGACCTACAAACTAATACGACCAAAAAACTAATATGACCAACAAACTAATATGACCAACAAACTAATATGACCTACAATCTAATACGACCTACAAACTAATACGACCTACAAACTAATATGACCTACAATCTAATACGACCTACAAACTAATATGACCGACAAACTAATACGACCTACAAACTAATACTTCCTACAAACTAATATGACCTACAAACTAATATGACCTACAAACTAATACGACCTACAAACTAATACGACCTACAAACTAATACTTCCTACAAACTAATATGACCTACAAACTAATATGACCTACAAACTAATATGACCTACAAACTAATATGACCTACAAACTAATATGACCTACAAACTAATATGACCACTCTATGCAAAATGTCCCGGAGTCATCTAAAGCGAACCGTTACCCTTTTAAAAAATGATTATGGTGGTAGTTTTGTGCCTAGTTTTGTGTAAAAAAAAGAAATATATATATATATATACTGTAACCCCACACATCCTGTGCCAGACCTTAGGCCCCAAATACAAAGAACTTTGTTTTGTTCAGTACTTAGGAAATTTGTTATTACTTAGTTTCCACCTTGAACTAGGGGAGAGTTAACAATCTCCCCCTAGGAGGAGGTGACTGACGCACAGACGCTGTGGAGACAAGTGATTGGTTCCCATTACTCACACCATGGTACTCACGCCAGGGCAACAATGTTTCCTTCTGACCTCCTTTGCCCTATTCTCTTTCTGATATTCTGCATAGCAACAGCGACATGTGATAGACAAACCTGACTTCTCCCCTCTCTGGTCCCCAGGTGACTGAGGCTCATATGAGGGAGGAAGAGCAGCTGCCAACACCAGACTCAGAAAGTAGACATTCTAATGACAAGAGATCACCAGACTCAGAAAGGAGACATTCTAATGACAAGAGATCACCAGACTCAGAAAGGAGACATTCTAATGACAAGAGATCACCAGACTCAGAAAGGAGACATTCTAATGACAAGAGATCACCAGACTCAGAAAGGAGACATTCTAATGACAAGAGATCAACAGTTCAATCATATCAGCATATTCTAAAGATTAGACATATTAATTAACTTTGTTACTTAGCTAATTCTGATTTCTCCACCACAACCGAAGGACCTTCTCAAATTCAATAGCATTATATTGCAACATTTACCTGGATCTACCTCTGCATGTAGCACTGCTGGGTGATTTGAAAGTCATTGTCAATTTATAAACAATATAATGATACTCTTATCAAAAGTGATCATCTTTGCAATCTGTAGAAACTTCAGTGATAGATGGGAGAGGTTGAGGGTAGATTTAAATAAAATAATAACTAATGTAAAAAATGTGTGTAAAACACTAAACATATTGTACCTGTCAAAAGTTTGGACACACCTACTCATTCGAGGGCTTTTCGTTATTTTTACTATTTTCTAACTTGTAGAATAATAGTGAAGACATAAAAACTATGAAATAACACATATGGAATCATGTAGTAACCAAAAAAGTGTTAAACAAATCAAAATATATATTTGGCATTCTCTCAACCAGCTTCAAGAGGTAGTCACCTGGAATGCATTTCAATTAACCGATGTCCCTTGTTAAGTTAATTTGTGGAATTTCTTTCCGTGGTGTTGTGACTAGGTAGGGGTGGTATGCAGAAGATATCCCTATTTTAAAGAAAAACCCTGGAATGAGTAGGTGTGTCAACTTTTGACTGGTACTGTATATATATATTTATATGGGGAATTGGAAACTATGATGCAGACAATTACATTGATAGAAGCCACAATGTGCAATATTAAAGATGATCTGCCTCTAAAACAAATATGTAGAAAGAAAACCATAGTACATTGCTGTTCTATTGTGCAACCATGTAGAATGATGTCCGGGAAAAATATAGTGTTTGAAGTCACATCTTTGTTGTAGTGTGTGTGTGTGTGTGTGTGTGTGTGTGTGTGTGTGTGTGTGTGTGTGTGTGTGTGTGTGTGTGTGTGTGTGTGTGTGTGTGTGTGTGTGTGTGTGTGTGTGTGTGTGTGTGTGTGTGTGTGTGTGTGTGTGTGTGTGTGTGTGTGTGTGTGTGTGTGTGTGTGTGTGAGAGAAAGGCATTGACCTGCAGTTCCCGAGATAGAGACACTGACTATTCATAGTGTTTAAAGAATTCTAGTGAAGTAACCCTATTGGATCACACTATCTGAAGATCTCCAGGTTCAGTGAATCATCACTTCTACCTCTAATCAAATCAAAATAAAATAAAATCTAAATTATTTGTCACATACACATGGTTAGCAGATGTTAATGCGAGTGTAGAGAAATGCTTGTGCTTCTAGTTCCGACAATGCAGTAATAACCAACGAGTAATCTAACTAACAATTCCAAAACTACTACCTTATACACACAAGTGTAAGGGGATAAAGAATATGTACATAAAGATATATGAATGAGTGATGGTACAGAACGGCATAGGCAAGATGCAGTAGATGGTATCGAGTACAGTATATACATATGAGATGAGTAATGTAGGGTATGTAAACAAAGTGGCATAGTTTAAAGTGGCTAGTGATACATGTATTACATAAAGATGCAGTAGATGATATAGAGTACAGTATATACATATACATAAGAGATGAGTAATGTAGGGTATGTAAACATTATATGAAGTAGCATTGTTTAAAGTGGCTAGTGATATATTGTCCATCAATTTTCATCAATTCCCATTACTAAAGTGGATGGAGTTGAGTCAGTGTGTTGGCAGCAGACACTCAATGTTAGTGGTGGCTGTTTAACAGTCTGATGGCCTTGAGATAGAAGCTGTTTTTCAGTCTCTCGGTCCCTGCTTTGATGCACCTGTACTGACCTTCTGGATGATAGCGGGGTGAACAGGCAGTGGCTCAGGTGGTTGTTGTCCTTGATGATCTTTATGGCCTTCCTGTGACATCGGGTGGTGTAGGTGTCCTGGAGGGAAGGTAGTTTGCCCCCGGTGATGCGTTGTGCAGACCTCACTACCCTCTGGAGAGCCTTACGGTTGTGGGCGGCGCAGTTGACATACCAGGCGGTGATACAGCCCGACAGGATGCTCTCGATTGTGCATCTGTAGAAGCTTGTGAGTGCTTTTGGTGACAAGCCAAATTTCTTCAGCCTCCTGAGGTTGAAGAGGCGCTGCTGCTCCTTCTTCACGACGCTGTCTTTGTGGGTGGACCAATTCAGTTTGTACGTGATGTGTACGCCAAGGAACTTAAAACTTACTACCCTCTCCACTACTGTCCCATCGATGTGGATAGGGGGGTGCTCCCTCTGCTGTTTCCTGAAGTCCACAATCATCTCCTTAGTTTTGTTGACGTTGAGTGTGAGGTTATTTTCCTGACACCACACTCCGAGGGCCCTCACCTCCTCCCTGTAGGCCGTCTAGTCGTTGTTGGTAATCAAGCCTACCACTGTAGTGTCGTCCGTAAACTTGATGATTGAGTTGGAGGCGTGCATGGCCACGCAGTCGTGGGTGAACAGGGAGTACAGGAGATGGCTGAGAATGCACCCTTGTGGGGCCTGAGTGTTGAGGATCAGCGGGGTGGAGATGTTGTTACCTACCCTCACCACCTGGGGGCGGCCCGTCAGGAAGTCCAGTACCCAGTTGCACAGGGCGGGGTCGAGACCCAGGGTCTCGAGCTTGATGATGAGTTTGGAGGGTACTATGGTGTTAAATGCTGAGCTGTTGTCGATGAACAGCATTCTCACATAGATATTCCTCTTGTCCAGATGGGTTAGGGCAGTGTGCAGTGTGGTTGAGATTGCGTCGTCTGTGGACCTATTTGGGCGGTAAGCAAATTGGAGTGGGTCTAGGGTGTCAGGTAGGGTGGAGGTGATATTGGCCTTGACTAGTCTCTCAAAGCATTTCATGATGACGGAAGTGAGTGCTACAGGGCGGTAGTCGTTTAGCTCAGTTACCTTGGCTTTCTTGGGAACAGGGAAAATGGTGGCCCTCTTGAAGCATGTGGGACCAGCAGACTGGGATAAGGTTTGATTGAATATGTCCGTAAACACACCAGCCAGCTGATCTGCGCATGCTCTGAGGACGCGGCTGGGGATGCCGTCTGGGCATGCAGCCTTGCGAGGGTTAACACGTTTAAATGATTTACTCACGTCGGCTGCAGTGAAGGAGAGTCCGCACGTTTTGGTTGCGGGCCATGTCAGTGGCACTGTATTGTCCTCAATGCGGGCAAAAAAAGTGATTTAGTCTGCCTGGGAGCAAGACATCCTGGTCCGTGACAGGGCTGGTTTTCTTTTTGTAATCCGTGATTGACTGTAGACCCTGCCACATACCTCTTGTGTCTGAGCCGTTGAATTGTGACTCTACTTTGTCTCTATAATCAGCAATCAGCAATCACAGGATTCATTCATGCTCCTTAGATGCCAGGTTAGGGTTAATGACTAATTTCCTGTTATGTTCTATGGACCCCCTGAAGTAGCCTTGGCCACCCCTGGCCACCCCATATATAAAACTCTAGTTCTGTCACGGACTCTGGCACACTCAGACAAGAGTGTTCTGAAATTGAAGTAAATAGTGAGAGTGAATTTGCTACGTCTATCAACAGTTGTTGCAGTGACATCATAAACATTCTATTGAAATGGTTTCTTAGACATGTAGCCAGCTAAACAGTGAAGCATAATCCTAACTCATAACATTACTACCCTGCATGAATCTGCAGGTAGCTAACCAAACAGGTTCAATGTTAGCTAGCTAAAATTAGGTTATAACTAGCAATGCAAATGGCTCTGAGATAATACACATATCATACATGTCATGTTAGATAGCTAGCCAGCCAGCTAACGTTAGCTAGCTGACAGTACACTTTAATTTGATATGAAAACTACTTCTGTCAAAATTTGAAACGTGTAATATCTGAAAATGTAACTAGTCTCTCGTACCCATGTATATGGACGCTTCTCTCTCTGTCACGGATGCCATGGTTACCCTTAGTTTGAAGATGTAATCTGGAGCTTTCTGTGTGTTCTCCTTTCGACTCTGTCAGCCTATTTGCAATCAAACGGCAGAATGTTCTCTATCTCCTTAGCTATCGTGCTCTTAGTCCACTGATTTCAAAACTCGCTTCTCCAGAAAATGGAGAGCAACACTTATGCAGTTCTTCTACGTGATATCTTTCAGAAAAGCAGTGTTAGAAATGATTACCTCCACAGACTGACCTGCTCATATTATAGACAGAAGAGTTCCACATGGGAGACCAATCTGAACTCCTCTCTCGGCATGTCCAGCCCACTCATTATCTCAGCCAATCTTGACTAGCGGGAAGGTTGCTGACTTTTTCCATGGATAAACCAACTAGCCTCGTATACATTTGTTTTTTGTATTTACAGATGGCATACATGTTTGTGCATGAAGGGTGTTGATTTTGCAGTCGTGCATCCTTGGTATCAAATTGTGAAGGTCTTTCCCAATGACTTTGATCTCCTCCTTGGTACTGTAACTTTAACATTTCATTTAGATTTTTAATGAGAACCAGTTGAAATGCACTTTATCCTAAACGTCTGTTATGTTAACTGTTGCTGAACACAAAGGTGAAAAGGTCAGGGCAGCTCCCAGTCCTGGTGTTCTGTCCTCTCCATGGATTCTGGCTTTCATTCTCTCATTCCCAGTGAGGGAACACACCTTGTCTGAAGGTTGCTCCTATTCAGTCTAGTATTCATACAGTGTCTCTGGGCATTATAATGGGTGGACATGGAATTCATGACTCTACACATGGAACCCAAGACTGAGATGAGCCTGGTTTGAGTATCTTTGATAAGAGGAACAAGTGACATGTGGATGAGTGTAATTGTTTTGGTCCCAGTAAACCAAAGGATGGGTGGAAGAGCATATGACCTCACACATCGTAGGTGGTATTGCAACACAAGAATATTCTTTACATTTTTAAGAGTGAAAGGGAATGAACTGTTAAAATGAAGAGTAAATGATATGATAATAATTAGGCAAAGACTCAGATTCTGCAAAAGGTTTGTTGTTCTTTATTCAGAGAACGTTCTAAAGTCAACCAAAATGTGAGTAGTCTTTATACCACCCCACACACCCACACACCCCCACACCCCCACACACACACAAACAGTAGGTGGGCTGTATCTTTTTCCACAGTTCACATTCCTCGTTTACTGTTCACTGTTCTACCCATCTGGCAGTTCCTCGCTGTTCCCTTCCTCCCTCTCTTAGAGGGGCCTTGACAGGGCCTCTTTCCGGTCAAAAGTTTTTCAGAGTTCCAACCAAGTAAAGGTCATGTATAGTTCAATTGTCCTCTGTGTTTTCTCAGTCACACATTTCTCACCCTTAACGAAACCTTATTGGATTTTAGTCTAATTATTCTTTAGTCATTACTTTAAACAAAAATTCCCTTATCAGTTACACCAGCTCTGTCAGGAGGAAATGGGCCAAAATTCCCCCAACTTATTGTGGGAAGCTTGTGGAAGGCTACCCAAAACGTTTGATCCAAGTTAAACAATTTAAAGGCAATGCTACCAAATACTAATTGAGTGTATGTAAACTTTTGACCCACTGGGAATGTGATGAAAGAAATAAAAGCTGAAATGAATCATTCTCTCTACTATTATTCTGACATTTCACATTCTTAAAATAAAGTTGTGATCCTAACTGACCTAAAACAGGGAATTTTTACAAGAATGAAATGTCAGGAATTGTGAAAAACTGAGTTTAAATGTATTTGTCTACTTCCTTTTCCGGTCACAACTTGCAGACTTGTTTACGTGTGGCTGTGCGTTTTGTTGCCAACCTATTTTGCTACCTGACAACTTTACGGTTTTTACTTTTTAATTACCATTTATTTTTGTTTTTTCCCTCAACTTTTTTTCATTCATTTTTTTTACTCCTGATGCTTTATCTGGACATGGTTCGTCAGGACCTCCAACAGTCGAAGCTAAGTAGTAACATTAACATGATGCCTTCTAATTGCAGACGCTGTACTCATAATATACAGGAGAACGATCTCCTTACGGCGAGGATAGCTGTGCTACAAGCCCAGCTTCAGACGCAGTCGTTAGGCAAGGGTAATTTCAGTGTAGGAAAGGATGAAACAGCGTCTGTGCCACAAGTAAGTACAGATTGTAACGTTAGTATAAATCCCCTCGCACGGTCCCACAGCCGGACAACTTTCTCACGGTTTCTGGAAGGAAATGCTGTAGGAATGCTCAACCGTCGCTCATTCAGCCGACAGAAACTTTCAACCGGTTTTCCCCATTAAGCAGCGAATCGGAGTCAGAGGCCGAGTCTTCTCTGGTCTCTACTCCTCCCGTTACGGGGTCTGAGACGCCGAAGCTTCCCACCATTAGCTCTGACAAATTGAAAACTCTAGTCATTGGCGACTCCATTACCCGCAGTATTAGACTTAAAGCGAATCATCCAGCGATCATACACTGTTTACCCGGGGGCAGGGCTACCGACGTTAAGGCTAATCTGACGATGGTGCTGGCTAAAGCTAAAACTGGCGAGTGTAGAGAGTATAGAGATATTGTTATCCTTGTCGGCTCCAACGATGTTAGGATGAAACAGTCAGAGATCACCAAGCGCAAAAAGCTTCAGCGTGTAAATCAACATCGAGTAATTGTCTCTGGCCCCCTCCCAGTTAGGGGAGTGATGAGCTCTACAGCAGAGTCTCACAACTCAATCGCTGGTTGAAAACTGTTTTCTGCCCTTCCCAAAAGATAGAATTTGTAGATAATTGGCCCTCTTTCCGGGAAGCCTGACCTGCTGAGGAGTGACGGACTCCATCCTAGCTGGAGGGGTGCTCTCATCTTATCTACCAACATAGACAGGGCTCTAACTCCTCTAGCTCCACAATGAAATAGGGTGCAGGCCAGGCAGCAGGCTGTTAGCCAGCCTGCCAGCATAGTGAAGTCTGCCACTAGCACAGTCAGTGTAGTCAGCTCAGCTTTCCTCATTGAGACCGTGTCTGTGCCTCAACCTAGGTTGGGCAACACTAAACATGGCGGTGTTCGCCTTAGCAATCTCACTAGGATAAAGACCTCCATTCCTGTCATTATTGAAAGAGATTGTGATACCTCACATCTCAAAATAGGGCTACTTAATGTTAGATCCCTTACTTCAAAGGCAATTATAGTCAATGAACTAATCACTGATCATAATCTTGATGTGATTGGCCTGACTGAAACATGGCTTAAGCCTGATGAATTTACTGTGTTAAATGAGGCCTCACCTCCTGGCTACACTAGTGACCATATCCCCCGTGCATCCCGCAAAGGCAGAGGTGTTGCTAACATTTACGATAGCAAATTTCAATTTACAAAAAAAATGACGTTTTCGTCTTTTGAGCTTCTAGTCATGAAATCATGCAGCCTACTCAATCCCTTTTTATAGCTACTGTTTACAGGCCTCCTGGGCCATATACAGCGTTCCTCATTGAGTTCCCTGAATTCCTTTCGGACCTTGAAGTCATAGCAGATAATATTCACATTTTTGGTGACTTTAATATTCACATGGAAAAGTCCACAGACCCACTCCAAAAGGCTTTCGGAGCCATCATCTATTCAGTGGGTTTTGTCCAACATGTCTCTGGACCTACTCACTGTCACAGTCATACTCTGGACCTTTGTTTTGTTGCAAAGCTAACTAAAAAGCAGCATTCCCCAAGAGAGGATGGCTTTCACTTCAGCAGTAATAAATTCATGAACTTCTTTGAGGAAAAGATCATGATTATTAGAAAGCAAATTACAGACTCCTCTTTAAATCTGCGTATTCCTTCAAAGCTCAGTTGTCCTGAGTCTGCACAACTCTCCCAGGACCTAGGCTCAAGTGTTTTAGTACTATATCTCTTGACACAATGATGAAAATAATCATGGCCTCTAAACCTTCAAGCTGCATACTGGACCCTATTCCAACTAAATTACTGAAAGAGCTGCTTCCTGTGCTTGGCCCTCCTATGTTGAACATAATAAACGGCTCTCTATCCACCGGATGTGTACCAAACTCACCAAAAGTGGCAGTAATTAAGCCTCTCTTGAAAAAGCCAAACCTTGACCCAGAAAATATAAAAAACTATCAGCCTAAATCGAATCTTCCATTCCTCTCAAAAATTTTAGAAAAGGCTGTTGCGCAGCAACTCACTGCCTTCCTGAAGACAAACAATGTATACGAAATGCTTCAGTCTGGTTTTAGACCCCATCATAGCACTGAGACTGCACTTGTGAAGGTGGTAAATGACCTTTTAATGGCATCAGACCGAGGCTCTGCATCTGTCCTCGTGCTCCTAGACCTTAGTGCTGCTTTTGATACCATTGATCACCACATTCTTTTGGAGAGATTGGAAACCCAAATTGGTCTACACGGACAAGTTCTGGCCTGGTTTAGATCTTATCTGTCGGAAAGATATCAGTTTGTCTCTGTGAATGGTTTGTCCTCTGACAAATCAACTGTAAATTTCGGTGTTCCTCAAGGTTCCATTTTAGGGCCACTATTGTTTTCACTATATATTTTACCTCTTGGGGATGTCATTCGAAAACATAATGTTAATTTTCACTGCTATGCGGATGACACACAGCTGTGCATTTCAATTAAACATGGTGAAGCCCCAAAATTGCCCTCGCTAGAAGCCTGTGTTTCAGACATAAGGAAGTGGATGGCTGCAAACTTTCTACTTTTAAACTCGGACAAAACAGAGATGCTTGTTCTAGGTCCCAAGAAACAAAGAGATCTTCTGTTGAATCTGACAATTAATCTTAACGGTTGTACAGTCATCTCAAATAAAACTGTGAAGGACCTCGGCGTTACTCTGGACCCTGATCTCTCTTTTGACGAACATATCCATATCCTGTCCATTCGGGGCCCGCTGCAGGG
The DNA here is from genome assembly GCF_018296145.1 of Oncorhynchus tshawytscha. Classification (NCBI taxonomy): domain Eukaryota; kingdom Metazoa; phylum Chordata; class Actinopteri; order Salmoniformes; family Salmonidae; genus Oncorhynchus; species Oncorhynchus tshawytscha. The sequence goes on along the minus strand of NC_056449.1, from coordinate 44,503,372 downwards.
GTCCCCAGTTTGAGGTCGGCGGCGGGGTCGCCGCGACAGGGGCGCCACTTAAGTGGACCGAGACTATGATGGAGTGGGGTCCACGTCCCGAGCCAGAGCCGCCACCGCGGACAGACGCCCATCCAGACCCTTCCCTATAGGTTCAGGTTTGAAGGACCTCGGCGTTACTCTGGACCCTGATCTCTCTTTTGACGAACATATCAAGACTGTTTCAAAGGACAGCTTTTTTCTGTCTACGTAACATTGCAAAAATCAGAAATGTTCTGTCCAAAAATGATGCAGAAAAATTCATCCATGCTTTTGTTAGTTCTAATTTAGACTACAGCAATGCTCTACTTTCCGGCTACCTGGATAAAGCACTAAATAAACTTCAGTTAGTGCTAAATACGGCTGCTATAATCCTGACTAGAACCAAAAAAATGTATCATATTACTCCAGTGCTAGCCTCGCTACACTGGCTTCCTGTCAAGGCAAGGGCTGATTTCAAGGTTTTACTGCTAACCTACAAAGCATTACATGGGCTTGCTCCTACCTATCTCTCTGATTTGGTCCTGCCGTACATACCTACATGTACGCTACGGTCACAAGACACAGGCCTCCTAATTGTCCCTAGAATTTCTAAGCAAACAGCTGGAGGCAGGGCTTTCTCCTATAGAGCTCAATTGTTATGGAATGGTCTGCCTACCCATGTGAGAGACGCAAACTCGGTTTCAACCTTTAAGTCTTAAGACTCATCTCTTCAGTGGGTCATATGATTGAGTGTAGTCTGGCCCAGGAGTGTGAAGGTGAACGGAAAGAGCAACGAACCGCCCTTGCTGTCTCTGCCTGGCCGGTTCCCCTCTCTCCACTGGGATTCTCTGCCTCTAACCCTATTACAGGGGCTGAGTCACTGGCTTACTGGTGCTCTTTCATGCCGTCCTTTGGAGGGATGCGTCACTTGAGTGGGTTGAGTCACTGATGTGATCTTCCTGTCTGGGTTGGCGCCCCCCTTGGGTTGTGCCGTGGCGGAGATCTTTGTGAGCTATACTCGGCCTTGTCTCAGGATGGTAAGTTGGTGGTTGAAGATATCATTCTAGTGGTGTGGGGGCTGTGCTTTGGCAAAGTGGGTGGAGTTATATCCTTCCTGTTTGGCCCTGTCCGGGGGTATCATCGGATGGGGCCACAGTGTCTCCTGACCCCTCCTGTCTGTGCATCCAGTATTTATGCTGCAGTAGTTTATGTGTCAGGGGGCTGGGGTCAGTTTGTTATACCTGGAGTACTTCTCCTGTCCTATCCGGTGTCCTGTGTGAATTTAAGTATGCTCTCTCTAATTCTCTCTTTCTCTCTTTCTTTCTCTCTCTCGGAGGACCTGACCCCTAGGACCTTGCCTCAGAACTACCTGGCATGATGACTCCTTGCAGTCCCCAGTCCACCTGGCCGTGCTGCTGCTCCAGTTTCAACTGTTCTGCCTGTGATTATTATTATTTGACCATGCTGGTCATTTATGGACATTTGAACATCTTGGCCATGTTCTGTTATAATCTCCACCCGGCACAGCCAGAAGAGGACTGGCCACCCCTCATAGCCTGTTTCCTCTCTAGGTTTCTTCCTAGGTTTTGGCCTTTCTAGGGAGTTTTTCCGGGCCACCATGCCTCTACACCTGCATTGCTTGCTGTTTGGGTTTTTAGGCTGGGTTTCTGTACAGCACTTTGAGACATCAGCTGATGTCCTGAGCTACCAGAACCGCCTGTCTGTCAGGAGCTGCCAGAGCCATCCGTCAATCAGGAGCTGCCAGAGCCGCCCGTCAGTCAGGAGCTGCCGGAGCCGCCCTTCATTCAGGAGCTGCCGGAATCTCCTGTCCATTCGGGGCCCGCTGCAGGGGTCCCCAGTTTGAGGTCGGCGGCGGGGGTCGCCGCGACAGGGGCGCCACTTAAGTGGACCGAGACTATGATGGAGTGGGGTCCACGTCCCGAGCCAGAGCCGCCACCGCGGACAGACGCCCATCCAGACCCTTCCCTATAGGTTCAGGTTTTGCGGCCGGAGTCCGCACCTTTGGTGGGGGGGGGGGGTACTGTCACGTTCTGACCTTAGTTCCTTTATTTTGTCTTTGTGTTAGTATGGTAAGGGCGTGAGTTGGGGTGAACAGTCTATGTTTGTTTTTCTAGGTTGTGTTTAATAATGGGAATTGATGGGAAATTATGTAAAATATATCACTAGCCACTTTAAACAATGCTACCTAATATAATGTTTACATACCCTACATTATTCATCTCATATGTATACGTATATACTGTACTCTATATCATCTACTGCATCTTTATGTAATACATGTATCACTAGCCACTTTAACTATGCCACTTTGTTTACATACTCATCTCATATGTATATACTGCACTCAATACCATCTACTGTATCTTGCCTATGCTGCTCTGTACCATCACTCATTCATATATCCTTATGTACATATTCTTTATCCCCTTACACTGTGTATAAGACAGTAGTTTTGGAATTGTTAGTTAGATTACTTGTTGGTTATTACTGCATTGTCGGAACTAGAAGCACAAGCATTTCGCTACACTCGCATTAACATCTGCTAACCATGTGTATGTGACAAATAAAATGTGATTTGATTTGATTTGTTTATGGGTTTGGCCTGGTATGGTTCTCAATCAGAGGCAGGTGTCGTTCGTTGTCTCTGATTGAGAATCATACTTAGGTAGCCTTTTCCCACCTGTGTTTTGTGGGTGAATGTTTTCTGTTTAGTGTATGTCACCTTTCAGAAGTGTTTCATTTAATCCTCTGTTGTTATTTTGTTCAGTGTTCTGTTGAATAAATTAACATGGAAACGTACCACGCTCTCCTACTCCTCCTCAGACGAGGACGACGATCGGTTACAAATATAAAATATACTATGTCTGTAAAATGTAGATAGTATGTAACATGTATTTAGTATGTAACATGTATCTAGTATGTAACATGTATCTAGTATGTAACATGTGTCTAGTATGTATATAGTATGTAACATGTATCTAGTATGTAACATGTATCTAGTATGTAACATGTATCTAGTATGTAACATGTATTTAGTATGTAACATGTATAGTATGTAACATGTATATAGTATGTAACATGTATCTAGTATGTAACATGTATATAGTATGTAACATGTATCTAGTATGTATGTATAGTATGTAACATGTATCTAGTATGTAACATGTATATAGTATGTAACATGTATCTAGTATGTAACATGTATATAGTATGTAACATGTATTTAGTATGTAACATGTATCTAGTATGTAACATGTATATAGTATGTATATAGTATGTAACATGTATCTAGTATGTAACATGTATTTAGTATGTAACATGTATCTAGTATGTAACATGTATTTAGTATGTAACATGTATCTAGTATGTAACATGTATATAGTATGTAACATGTATTTAGTATGTAACATGTATTTAGTATGTAACATGTATCTAGTATGTAACATGTATATAGTATGTATATAGTATGTAACATGTATCTAGTATGTAACATGTATCTAGTATGTAACATGTATATAGTATGTAACATGTATTTAGTATGTAACATGTATCTAGTATAACATGTAGTATGTATATAGTATGTAACATGTATCTAGTATGTAACATGTATCTAGTATGTAACATGTATATAGTATGTAACATGTATATAGTATGTAACATGTATCTAGTATCTAGTATGTAACATGTATATAGTATGTAACATGTATCTAGTATCTAGTATGTAACATGTATCTAGTATGTAACATGTATCTAGTATGTAACATGTGTCTAGTATGTATATAGTATGTAACATGTATATAGGGTGTATATAGTAATAACATGTATCTAGTATGTAACATGTATATAGTATGTAACATGTATCTAGTATCTAGTATGTAACATGTATCTAGTATGTAACATATGTCTAGTATGTACATAGTATGTAACATGTATCTGGTATGTAACATGTATATAGGGTGTATATAGTATTAACATGTATCTAGTATGTAACATGTATATAGTATGTAACATGTATCTAGTGTGTAACATGTGTCTAGTATCTAGTATGTAACATGTATCTAGTATGTAACATGTATATAGGGTGTATATAGTATTAACATGTATCTAGTAAGTAACATGTATCTAGTATGTAACATGTATCTAGTATGTAACATGTATCTAGTATGTAACATGTATATAGGATGTAACATGTACATAGTATGTAACATGTATACAGTATGTAACATGTATATAACATGTACATAGTATGTAACATGTATATAGAATGTAACATGTATATAGTGTGTATATAGTATGTAACATGTACATGGTATGTAACATGTATATAGTGTGTATATAGTATGTAACATGTATATAGTGTGTATATAGTATGTAACATGTATATAGTATGTAACATGTATATAGTGTGTATATAGTATGTAACATGTATATAGTATGTAACATGTATACAGTATGTAACATGTATATAACATGTACATAGTATGTAACATGTATATAGTATGTAACATGTATATAGTGTGTATATAGTATGTAACATGTATATAGTATGTAACATGTACATGGTATGTAACATGTATATAGTGTGTATATAGTATGTAACATGTACATAGTATGTAACATGTACATAGTATGTAACATGTATATAGTATGTATTAGATGGAAGTAGAAGCCTAAGTGTTGATGTCCATTAGTTTACTATAATGTGGGGAGGGGTGGTAGGGTCAGGGGCAAAATAATACATCAATATAATAAAAAATATATATTGGGGATTGGAAATGATGCAGACAATTACACTGAGAGAAGCCACTATCTATCTGCAATATCTTTATTTTTATTTATTTTTTATTTCACCTTTATTTAACCAGGTAGGCTAGTTGAGAACAAGTAGAGAAAAAAAGGGAAAAAAAGGGAGTCTATATACAATGTGTGCAAAAGGCATGAGGAGGTAGGCGAATAATTACAATTTTGCAGATTAACACTGGAGTGATAAATGATCAGATGGTCATGTACAGGTAGAGATACTGGTGTGCAAAAGAGCAGAAAAGTAAATAAATATAAACAGTATGGGGAAGAGGTAGGTAAATTTGGGTGGGCTATTTACCGATAGACTATGTACAGCTGCAGCGATCGGTTAGCTGCTCAGATAGCAGATGTTTGAAGTTGGTGAGGGAGATAAAAGTCTCCAATTTCAGCGATTTTTGCAATTCGTTCCAGTCACAGGCAGCAGAGAACTGGAAGGAAAGGCGGCCAAATGAGGTGTTGGCTTTAGGGATGATCAGTGAGATACACCTGCTGGAGCGCGTGCTACGGGTGGGTGTTGCCATCGTGACCAGTGAACTGAGATAAGGCGGAGCTTTACCTAGCATGGACTTGTAGATGACCTGGAGCCAGTGGGTCTGGCGACTAATATGTAGCGAGGGCCAGCCGACTAGAGCATACAGGTCGCAGTGGTGGGTGGTATAAGGTGCTTTAGTAACAAAACGGATGGCACTGTGACAAACTGCATCCAGTTTGCTGAGTAGAGTGTTGGAAGCAATTTTGTAGATGACATCGCCGAAGTCGAGGATCGGTAGGATAGTCAGTTTTACTAGGGTAAGTTTGGCGGCGTGAGTGAAGGAGGCTTTGTTGCGGAATAGAAAGCAGACTCTAGATTTGATTTTAGATTGGTGATGTTTGATGAGTCTGGAAGGAGAGTTTACAGTCTAGCCAGACACCTAGGTACTTATAGATGTCCACATATTCAAGGTCGGAACCATCCAGGGTGGTGATGCTAGTCGGGCGTGCGGGTGCAGGCAGCAAACGGTTGAAAAGCATGCATTTGGTTTTACTAGCGTTTAAGAGCAGTTGGAGGCCACGGAAGGAGTGTTGTATGGCATTGAAGCTCATTTGGAGGTTAGATAGCACAGTGTCCAAAAGGAGGGCCAGAAGTATACAGAATGGTGTCGTCTGCGTAGAGGTGGATCAGCGAATCGCCCGCAGCAAGAGCAACATCATTGATATATTCAGATGATCTATGATCAATATATGATCTCTAAAACAATATGTATAAATAACAATGTTATAACAATGTCTCTTTTATTTTCCAGATCTCAATGAGATAACCTGTATAAATAAAACACAAATGTTTTTTCCCCCATGAACAGGGAGTACAGACATGCACGCCTCCAACTCAATCATCCCCGTATCCACATCAACGGTGGAGGAGGTGGAAAGCCTCAAGTTCCTTAGCGTTATTCCTTATCTCCACGTTGTCTCCTTTTAGTTACCAACTTTAGCCGGTTCGTGACAGTGGGCTCTCCTTCTCTGTGGCCGACATGAGTGAAAGATTTAAAATGTTAACCCTCGCAAAGCTGCCGGCCCAGACGGAAGCCCTAGCTGAGTCCTCAGACCAGATGCCTGGTGTGTTTACGGACATATTCACTTTCTCCATATCCATATCCCACAGGCTTCAAGATGGCTACCATTGTTCCTGTACCCAAGAAAGCAAAGGTAACTGAACTAAAGTACTATCGCCCCTGTTAATTTTTTATTTTACTAGGCAAGTCAGTTAAGAACAAACTCTTATTTTCAATGACAGCCTAGGAACAGTGGGTTTACGGCCTGTTCAGGTGCAGAGCGACAGATTTGTACCTTGTCAGCTCGGGGATATGAACTTGCAACCTTTACAGTTACTAGTCCAACACTCTAACCACTAGGCTACCCTGACGCGCCTCTGTCATCATGAAGTGCATTGAGAGACTAGTCACGGATCATATCACCTCTACTGTACCTGTCATCCTAGACCCACTTCAATTTGCTTACCACCCCAATAGATCTACAGACGATGCAATCGCCATCACTCTGCACACTGCCCTATCCCATCTGGATAAGAGGAATACCTATGTAATAATGTTTACATATCTGGCATTACTCACCTCATGTGTATATATACTGTATTCTACTGTATCTCAGTCTATGTATTACTCATCTCATGTGTATATACTGTATTCTACTGTATCTCAGTCTATGTATTACTCATCTCATGTGTATATACTGTATTCTACTGTATCTCAGTCTATGTATTACTCATCTCATGTGTATATACTGTATTCTACTGTATCTCAGTCTATGCATTACTCACCTCATGTGTATATATACTGTATTCTACTGTATCACAGTCTATGTATTACTCATCTCATGTGTATATACTGTATTCTACTGTATCTCAGTCTATGCATTACTCATCTCATGTGTATATATACTGTATTCTACTGTATCTCAGTCCATGCATTACTCATCTCATGTATATATACTGTATTCTACTGTATCTCAGTCTATGTATTACTCATCTCATGTGTATATACTGTATTCTACTGTATCTTAGTCTATGTATTACTCATCTCATGTGTATATATACTGTATTCTACTGTATCTCAGTCTATCTCAGTATTACTCATCTATGATTACTCATCTCATCTATGTATATACTGTATTCTATTCTACTGTATTCTACTGTATTCTACTGTATCTTAGTCTATGAATTACTCATCTCATGTATATATACTGTATTCTACTGTATCTCAGTCTATGTATTACTCACCTCATGTGTATTCTACTGTATTCTACTGTATCTTAGTCTATGTATTACTCATCTCATGTGTATATACTGTATTCTACTGTATCTCAGTCTATGTATTACTCATCTCATGTGTATATACTGTATTCTACTGTATCTTAGTCTATGTATTACTCATCTCATGTGTATATACTGTATTCTACTGTATTCTACTGTATCTCAGTCCATGTATTACTCATCTCATGTGTATATACTGTATTCTACTGTATCTCAGTCTATGTATTACTCATCTCATGTGTATATACTGTATTCTACTGTATCTTAGTCTATGCATTACTCATCTCATGTGTATATACTGTATTCTACTGTATCTTAGTCTATGTATTACTCATCTCATGTGTATATACTGTATTCTACTGTATTCTACTGTATCACAGTCTATGTATTACTCATCTCATGTGTATATACTGTATCTCTATACTGTATCTGTATCTCAGTCCATGCATTACTCATCTCATGTGTATATATACTGTATTCTACTGTGTCTCAGTCTATGTATTACTCATCTCATATGTATATATACTGTATTCTACTGTATCTTAGTCTATGCATTACTCATCTCATGTGTATATACTGTATTCTACTGTATCTCAGTCCATGCTGCTCTGACATCACTTGTCCATATATGTTCAGCTGGAAAAAATGAAGAGACCATTGCAAAATGATCAGTTTCTCTGGTTTTACTATTTATAGTTACGAGTTTTGGTAAAATTAACATTTTAGTTGTATTCTATGTACTACTGACAACATTTCTCCCAAATTACAAATAAAAATATTGTTATTTACGGCATTTATTTGAATAAAATGAAAACAAGTCAAAACAACAGGAAAGATCCGGTTTTGTCAGACCTCAAACATTGCAATGAAAATAAGTTCATATTCATATTTTATTCACATTGTCATTTTTCATGACAATCGGACTTCAAACGTGCTGTTTTATAAAGTATGTCCTAGTATTATTTATTTATTATTGTTTTATTTAACCGTTATTTAACTAGGCAAGTCAGATAAGAACAAATTGTTATTTAGAATGACCTCCTACAGTATATGCGACAGCCGCGCATTAGTGTGTCTGATGCTGTTGTCTATTACAATGGTAGACCTCTTTGGAGAATTAGTGTGTCTGATGCTGTTGTCTATTACAATTAGTGTGTCTGATGCTGTTGTCTATTACAATGGTAGACCTCTTTGGAGAATTAGTGTGTCTGATGCTGTTGTCTATTACAATGGTAGACCTCTTTGGAGAATTAGGGTGTCTGATGCTGTTGTCTATTACAATGGTAGACCTCTTTGGAGAATTAGTGTGTCTGATGCTGAATTGTCTATTACAATGGTAGACCTCTTTGGAGAATTAGTGTGTCTGATGCTGTTGTCTATTACAATGGTAGACCTCTTTGGAGAATTAGTGTGTCTGATGCAATGGTAGTCTAGTGTCTGATGCTGTCTATTACAATGGTAGACCTCTTTGGAGAATTAGTGTGTCTGATGCTGTAGTCTATTACAATGGTAGACCTCTTTGGAGAATTAGGGTGTCTGATGCTGTTGTCTATTACAATGGTAGACCTCTTTGGAGAATTAGTGTGTCTGATGCTGTTGTCTATTACAATGGTAGACCTCTTTGGAGAATTAGTGTGTCTGATGCTGAGGCACGATAGCAATGTAGAGTATATGGCCAATGTACCTTAGCCACGGAATATTGGCCGTATACTACGAACCCCAGAGGTGCCTTATTGCTATTATAAACTGGTTACCAATGGAATTACAGCAGTAAAGATAAATGTTTTGTCATACCTGTGGTTTAAGTTCTGTTTTACCACAGCGGTTCAGCCAATCAGCATTTAGTGTTCGAACCACCCAGTTTAAATTCATAAATAAATCCTATATTAATGTCACAAACCACATTCACCATCAAACAGCCAATCTGTCATCACTTTTATTGAGTTAATCTTCAAAGATTCACATCTCATAATCTGGCATCCTGTTTCTCTCTTCAGACTGATGTATCAGCATTAAAATGTGTTCATTTCTACACAAATCTGGTCATCATCTACAGAACAGACAGAAAGGGTGTCATTTTACAATACAGTAGCCTACATGGTAACCGTCCATCCACAACCATGAGTGTTAGTCGGTCAGCAGAAGAGATGCTGGAAACAGAAAAGCAACAGAGTTCTGGTTAGCAGTTACAGTAAGAGAGAGTACTCCTCTCTATTTACACTCAGACACACTAAACGGGGTGGAAAACCTATTCTCAGTGACATTTACTCTTCATTTTGTTGCAATACCACCTACGATGTGTGAGGTCATATGCTCTTCCACCCATCCTTTGCTATACTGGGACCAAAACAATTATACTCATCCACATGTCACTTGTTCCTCTTATCAAAGATACTCAAACCAGGCTCATCTCAGTCTTGGGTTCCGTGTGTAGACTCATGCATTCCATGTCCACCCATTATAACACCCAGAGACACTGTATGAATACTAGACTGAATAGGAGCAACCTTCAGAAAAGGTATGTTCCCTCACTGGGAATGAGAGAATGAAAGCCAGAATCCATGGAGAGGACAGAACACCAGGACTGGGAGCTGCCCTGACCTTTTCACCTTTGTGTTCAGCAACAGTTAACATAACAGACGTTTACGATAAAGTGCATTTCAACTGGTTCACGTTAATAATCTTAATGAAATGTTAAAGTTACAGTGTAGTCATCAAGGAGGAGATCAAACTCATTGGGATAGACATTCACAATCTGATACCAAGGACGCACGACTGTCAGATGACCTTGGTCTTCAAAGGTCAAACCAGTGTCCCAGTCCACCACTGTCCATATGGAACAGCATTGTACCATTATACCTACCAGAGGACCTTGGTCTTCAAAGGTCAAACCAGTGTCCCAGTCCACCACTGTCCATATGGAACAGCATTGTACCATTATACCTACCAGAGGACCTTGGTCTTCAAAGGTCAAACCAGTGTCCCAGTCCACCACTGTCCATATGGAACAGCATTGTACCATTATACCTACCAGAGGACCTTGGTCTTCAAAGGTCAAACCAGTGTCCCAGTCCACCACTGTCCATATGGAACAGCATTGTACCATTATACCTACCAGAGGACCTTGGTCTTCAAAGGTCAAACCAGTGTCCCAGTCCACCACTGTCCATATGGAACAGCATTGTACCATTATACCTACCAGAGGACCTTGGTCTTCAAAGGTCAAACCAGTGTCCCAGTCCACCACTGTCCATACGGAACAGCATTGTACCATTATACCTACCAGAGGACCTTGGTCTTCAAAGGTCAAACCAGTGTCCCAGTCCACCACTGTCCATATGGAACAGCATTTTGTTCATTATAACAGAGATGCTCATCTCCAGTCCTAAAATGTTACATTTTCAGTCTGGTTTTTATCTGATCTGATCATTACTAGGGAAAGAACATGAGCAAACCTACAGAATGTAGAAATGTATTGTGTAGAACACAGACAGTGTTATGGAGAATCATTACAGTGCAACACATACTTTCTGTAACATTTGCTGAGTGGATTCTGTGGTCAATGTATGACTTCATTTGGCTCATGTATCAAGTGCTAAAGAAAAGAGAAATCTAACTGAGCACCGTGTCAGCGTTTAAAGTGTCCTCTCTCCTTTCTGTTTAGAAACACATGACATTCATTTACAGTCCAACTTTACTCTGTGCAAGAAAAGGGCTACGGTACTGGATTTATAATCACGTTCATTGTAAAAGGTAGTTTGGAGATGTTGTCAAGAAACAAGTGAAATTGTTGTTGGCGTCCTTACGATTCAAGTGTTTGTCGCCACAATAATCACAATTTATGAGGCACAAGTGTTCTGAGAAGTGTGTTTCTTTAAACATGGTGGCAGATCTCAACTCACTATACTCACATACTCCTCTGTGGGTTGCTAAGGTTACTGTCCTGGACAGACCAACACGTATCTTTCATTATTACAGGTCTTTAGATGTGGGAATGACATACGTACAATGTAAAGGTGGTGAAACACATCAGAGCAATGTGCTATTTACCCACAATGGGAGATAGAGAGAGAGAAATAGAAAGAGAGAGGCTTTTAGAAGTCTTAATATACAACTATAAAGTCAACTGAATTTAATCTCTGGTGCTTCAGCATGTTCAGAAAAGAGAGTGCTGCTATTCTCCTGGAACTCAAACATGTCTGTCTGCTTCTTGGTCAGCTTCAACATCTCCAGGCGGTCGGCCTGGACCAGGGCGGATGTGGAGAGACTGCTGAGGGGGACTCTGTCTCTGGGCTTCCCCAACATCGGGTAGGCGTATCTAGGATGTGGCTGTGGTCGGGGTGGGGGGTGGCTCCGTGGCCGGGCGTAGTGTAGGGGGAGTTTGGGGGAGCTTCCTTGAGGGTAGCCAGGATGAGGGAAGGCCACCATGTACTCTGGGAGAGCCACCTGGAAGAGAGGGTGGGCCAGGTGTTACCAAAACAACCACACAGGGTTTGATTCCCACCTAAATGATAAGAAACAGCTGATGCTTTGTTTTTTGTGGTTTTTCAAATTCAAAAGGTGTTAACCTCATTGGATCAGTTTGCTGGGTGAACATTGTCTCTCTTCCACCAGTATTTGACATATATTCAGATGGGTGACAACAACGGAGAATGTCCACAAGCACACTGGGACCAGACTCACTCAGTAAAATAAATAAATACATCCAAATTAAAACTGTGTTTGAAATATCTGTGCCTTTAAAAAATGTACTTTTGATCCACTTATGTCTTACTTTCGAACCTGAATAAAAAACATGAACTGGCGCACAACCAGAAACATTAGTTTGTGTGGAGGTGCTGACTAACGGGGAATAAATGATAACCTATCAAAATAAGCACAGTCGCACACTCCATATATATAAACTCCCAGTCATTTATTGGGGATTTACCAACGTTTGGCATCACTGTGCCTTCTTCAGGGTAATGTCATGAATACTTGAACCAGGTTATGTAGACAAACAGTGCAATTAGTGTAACCAATGACAATAATGATAAAGTTAATTAGGATGAATTATTGCAACTGTTTAGTAAATAATAGTTTATGGTATATTCAATATATTAGGCTTTGTTATCATATAGAAACATAATTGAACATGGCACATAATATTAACATCAACATTATTGTTTAATTCAATTTCACATATTTAATTGTTTCGTATTTCATTTCCTATTTGTTACATGTAATCATGTTACATGTAATCTTTGGGTTCAACCTTTATGCGTAATAAGCATCATCAACAGGGGGAACACATTGGCTGTACGCTAATGAGCTCTAGAAACAATATATCCATTTATAAGACTTGTTCATGAAAGAGAGAAGTGTTCATAAGAAGGGCCTTAGATCAAAGTCAATATTCAGACCACTAGGGGCCAATGTTTTTAGACAGGATCTCCAGTAAGACTCCCTTTGGAGTAGTAGGATCTCGATGTTTCCTCCTCTCCTTGGAAGAGCAACATGGTCAATGCCAGTGTATTGGAGGGAGGAGATACGATGGTTAGCTTCAACAGAGTGAGCTGCTATTGGATAGTCAACGTTCTTACACCTGATTGATCTGCGATGTTATGCTATGCGTTGTTTTAATTGTTTTTTCTTTTGTCCTACGTAGGCTTTTCCACATGAGCAGGTGATGAGATATATTACTCCCTTGGTCTTGCATGAGATGATCCCTCTAACAGGGATGTTTCTACCCGAATGTGGGTGTCTGAAGAAGGATGTTTTTATAGTGCTATTGCACTGTGCGCATGAGCCACATTTGTAGTTCCCATTTTGGGTGTCAAGAGTGTCTGATTGGCTCAGGGGGCAGGTCAGATCTCACCAAACTATCTCCAAGAGTGTCTGATTGGCTCAGGGGGCAGGTCAGATCTCACCAGACTATCTCCAATATTGTGACCACGCTTATAGACTACCAGTGGGGGTTCCTTGAAGGGGTGTGCGATTCTTTTGTCTGATTGCAGAATATGCCAGTGCTTTTTCAGGATTGCTTTCATTTTCTCCGAACCCTTGGTTTACTTTGTGCAAAAGACTGTTGTGTTGTTTTTCTTATTTGGTTGGAGTTTTTAGTAGTTCCTCTCTGGGTTCTTGAGATATTTTCATCATTGCAACATCAAGTGTTTTGTTCCTGTAGCATCTCATTTTGAATTGATCTTTCATTTTATTAGCATAGCTGTCAAAATCTGTCTGGCGGCCACATATTCGTTTAACCCTGCATAACTGGCTATATGGTGGACCAATTCTTGAGGGGAAGGGAATGCAAACTATCCACACATAGCAAGGTATTGCAGTCTGTGGGCTTTGTGTATAAGTCTGTGTGTAATGCATCATTCTCTTTGATAATCCATAAATCCAGGTAGTTTATTTTTCTCTCATCAGTCTGCATGGTGAACTTGAGGTATTCAGAGCTCTCATTTAGTAGAGTTTGGAATTCATTTAGTTCCTGTTGACTTGTTCCCAGAGCACAAAGACATCATCTATGTATCTCTTCCATGGGAGGATTTTAGAAACTAGGGGATGTGTCTCTATTTTGTAAAGTATTTCTTCCTCAAATTGTCCCACATACAGGTTTGCATAGTTGGGGGAAAAGGGGAGCCCATGGGTACAATCCGAATATGAAGGAAAAAGTCTGACTCAAAGACAAAGTAGTTATTGGATAATAGCAGTTCAGTAAGATGTAAGATGCAATCATTGGATGGAACAAGTGTCACGCCCTGGCCATAGAGAGGCTTTTATTCTCTATTTTGGTTAGGCCAGGGTGTGACTAGGGTGGGCATTCTATGTTCCTTTTTCTATGTTTTTGTATTTTTTGTTTTTGGCCGGGTATGGTTCTCAATCAGGGACAGCTGTCTATCATTGTCTCTGATTGAGAACCATACTTAGGTAGCTCTTGCCCACATGGGTTTTGTGGGTAGTTGCTTTCTGTTTTTGTGTCTGCACCAGAGAGAACTGTTTCGGGTGTTGTTCGCGTCATTGTTGTTTTGTTAATCAGTGTTCAGTTCCATTAATAAAAGGATGAACACGTACCACGCTGCACCTTGGTCCTCACCTTCTTCCACCAACAGCTGTTACCACAAGGGTAGAGTCTCTCTGCTGAAGGAAGTGTTGCTGCACCTTGGTCCTCACCTTCTTCCAACAACAGTGGTTACAACAAGGGTAGAGTCTCTCTGCTGAAGGAAGTGTTGCTGCACCTTGGTCCTCACCTTCTTCCACCAACAGTTGTTACCACAAGGGTAGAGTCTCTCTGCTGAAGGAAGTGTTGCTGCACCTTGGTCCTCACCTTCTTCCACCAACAGCTGTTACCACAAGGGTAGAGTCTCTCTGCTGAAGGAAGTGTTGCTGCACCTTGGTCCTCACCTTCTTCCACCAACAGCTGTTACCACAAGGGTAGAGTCTCTGCTGAAGGAAGTGTTGCTGCACCTTGGTCCTCACCTTCTTCCACCAACAGCTGTTACCACAAGGGTAGAGTCTCTCTGCTGAAGGAAGTGTTGCTGCACCTTGGTCCTCACCTTCTTCCACCAACAGCTGTTACCACAAGGGTAGAGTCTCTCTGCTGAAGGAAGTGTTGCTGCACCTTGGTCCTCACCTTCTTCCACCAACAGCTGTTACCACAAGGGTAGAGTCTCTCTGCTGAAGGAAGAGTTGCTGCACCTTGGTCCTCACCTTCTTCCACCAACAGCTGTTACCACAAGGGTAGAGTCTCTCTGCTGAAGGAAGTGTTGCTGCACCTTGGTCCTCACCTTCTTCCACCAACAGCTGTTACCACAAGGGTAGAGTCTCTGCTGAAGGAAGTGTTGCTGCACCTTGGTCCTCACCTTCTTCCACCAACAGCTGTTACCACAAGGGTAGAGTCTCTCTGCTGAAGGAAGTGTTGCTGCACCTTGGTCCTCACCTTCTTCCACCAACAGCTGTTACCACAAGGGTAGAGTCTCTCTGCTGAAGGAAGTGTTGCTGCACCTTGGTCCTCACCTTCTTCCACCAACAGCTGTTACCACAAGGGTAGAGTCTCTCTGCTGAAGGAAGTGTTGCTGCACCTTGGTCCTCACCTTCTTCCACCAACAGCTGTTACCACAAGGGTAGAGTCTCTCTGCTGAAGGAAGTGTTGCTGCACCTTGGTCCTCACCTTCTTCCAACAACAGTGGTTACAACAAGGGTAGAGTCTCTCTGCTGAAGGAAGTGTTGCTGCACCTTGGTCCTCACCTTCTTCCACCAACAGTTGTTACCACAAGGGTAGAGTCTCTCTGCTGAAGGAAGTGTTGCTGCACCTTGGTCCTCACCTTCTTCCAACAACAGTGGTTACAACAAGGGTAGAGTCTCTCTGCTGAAGGAAGTGTTGCTGCACCTTGGTCCTCACCTTCTTCCACCAACAGTTGTTACCACAAGGGTAGAGTCTCTCTGCTGAAGGAAGTGTTGCTGCACCTTGGTCCTCACCTTCTTCCACCAACAGTCGTTACAACAAGGGTAGAGTCTCTCTGCTGAAGGATGTGTTGCAGCGCCTGCAAGCCTCCAGTTTGTGGGATGTTAGTGTACAATCTCTCCACATCAAAAGTGGCCAGCAGGGAGCCCTCTGGAATCCTTCCTGAGCCCTCTATCAATGAGATCATGTGACTAGTGTCTTTGAGATAAGATGGGAGATTCTCAACCATCGGTTTAATGTGGTAATCCACAAACTTAGACATGTCCCAGAGTCAGTTGCTGCTACAATGGGTCTACCTGGAGGAGGAGACAATGGGTCTACCTGGGGGAGGAGACAATGGGTCTACCTGGGGGAGGAGACAATGGGTCTACCTGGGGGAGGAGACAATGGGTCTACCTGGAGGAGGAGACAATGGGTCTACCTGGGGGAGGAGACAATGGGTCTACCTGGGGAGAAGACAATGGGTCTACCTGGGGGAGGAGACAATGGGTCTACCTGGGGGAGGAGACAATGGGTCTACCTGGGGGAGGAGACAATGGGTCAACCTGGGGGAGGAGACAATGGGTCTACATGGGGGAGGAGACAATGGGTCTACCTGGGGGAGGAGACAATGGGTCTACCTGGAGGGGGAGACAATGGGTCTACCTGGAGGGGGAGACAATGGGTCTACCTGGGGGGGAGACAATGTGTCTACCTGGGGGAGGAGACAATGGGTCTACCTGGGGGAGGAGACAATGGGTCTACCTGGAGGGGGAGACAATGGGTCTACCTGGAGGGGGAGACAATGGGTCTACCTGGGGGGGGAGACAATGGGTCTACCTGGGGGAGGAGACAATGGGTCTACCTGGGGGAGGAGACAATGGGTCTACCTGGGGGAGGAGACAATGGGTCTACCTGGGGGAGGAGACAATGGGTCTACCTGGAGAGGGAGACAATGGGTCTACCTGGAGGGGAGACAATGGGTCTACCTGGAGGAGGAGACAATGGGTCTACCTGGGGGGGGAGACAATGGGTCTACCTGGGGGAGGAGACAATGGGTCTACCTGGGGGAGGAGACAATGGGTCTACCTGGGGGAGGAGACAATGGGTCTACCTGGGGGAGGAGACAATGGGTCTACCTGGGGGGGAGACAATGGGTCTACCTGGGGGAGGAGACAATGGGTCTACCTGGGGGAGGAGACAATGGGTCTAACTGGGGGGAGGAGACAATGGGTCTACCTGGGGGAGGAGACAATGGGTCTACCTGGAGGGGGAGACAATGGGTCTACCTGGGGGGGAGACAATGGGTCTACCTGGGGAGGAGACAATGGGTCTACCTGGGGGGGGAGACAATGGGTCTACCTGGAGGGGGAGACAATGGGTCTACCTGGGGGAGGAGACAATGGGTCTACCTGGAGGGGGAGACAATGGGTCTACCTGGGGGAGGAGACAATGGGTCTACCTGGAGGGGGAGACAATGGGTCTACCTGGAGGAGGAGACAATGGGTCTACCTGGAGGGGGAGACACTTGTTTGTGTAATTTAGTGACTGTATAGAAAGTTGGTATCTTGGGAAATTTCACACACAGAAATTCAACTTATTTTTTGGTGGTTTGTCCTGATTCCAAACAGCTTTTCACTGTGGATGAGATATTACACTGGAAATCTAGGGTATGGTAATAATTCAGTTTGTGATAAAATTCACCTTTTAGATAGTTGTCGGCGACATTCATTCACACAGTCACATTTGTTTTGTATACAAATTCCTCCTCCTTTTCCCCATTTTTTAAAATGATAATCGAAGGATCTGACTTTAAGTCCTTAAGAGCCATTCTCTTGTCTCTACTCAGGTTATCTGTAACGTTTGTCGTCGGAAGGAGACCAATATGCAGCATTGTAGGCGTACATTCTTTTATTTAAATGTTCCACCAAGAATAAACAAACAATACAACGAATGAAAAGCTTCGTCGTGCAAACTACATGCACTCAAACTAAGACAAGATCCCACACTGAAGGAGGGAAAAAATAAATATTATTTGCTAGAGATTGAGTCTGTATGTTGGCAGCAGCC
Organism: Oncorhynchus tshawytscha; assembly: GCF_018296145.1. Classification (NCBI taxonomy): domain Eukaryota; kingdom Metazoa; phylum Chordata; class Actinopteri; order Salmoniformes; family Salmonidae; genus Oncorhynchus; species Oncorhynchus tshawytscha. The sequence goes on along the minus strand of NC_056449.1, from coordinate 44,485,232 downwards.
ACTCAATGTTAGTGATGACTGTTTAACAGCCTGATGGCCTTGAGATAGAAGTTGTTTTTCCATCTCTCGGTCCCAGCTTTGATGCACCCGTACTGACCTCGCCTTCTGGGTGATAGTGGGGTGAAGAGACAGTGGCCAGGGTGGTTGTTGTCCTTGATGATCTTTTTGGCCTTCCTGTGACATCGGGTGGTGTAGGTGTCCTGGAGGGCAGGTAGTTTGCCCCCGGTGATGCGTTGTGCAGACCTCACTACCCTCTGGAGAGCCTTACGGTTGTGGGCGAAGTGTACGCCGAGGAACTTCAAACTTTCCACCTTCTCCACTACTGTCCCGTCAATATGGAGGTGCTCCCTCTGCTGTTTCCTGAGGTCCACGATCATCTCCTTTGTTTTGTTGACATTGAGTGTGAGGTTATTTTCCTGACACCACACTCCGAGGGCCCTCACCTCCTCCCTGTAGGCGGTCTCGTCGTTGTTGGTAATCAAGCCTACCACTGTAGTGTCGTCTGCAACTTGATGATATTGAGTTGGAGGAATGCATGACCACCCAGTCATGGGTGAACAGGGAGTACAGGAGAGGGCTGAGAACACACCCTTGTGGGGCCCCTGTGTTGAGGAACAGCAGGTGGAGATGTTGTTTCCTACCTTCACCATCTGGGGACGGCCCGTCAGACAGTTGCACAGGGCGGGGTCGAGACCCAGGGTCTCGAGCTTAATGTAGAGTTTGGAGGGTACTATGGTGTTAAATGCTGAGCTGTAATCGAAAAAACAGCATTCTTACATAGGTTTTCTTCTTGTCCAGATGGGTTAGGGCAGTGTGCTGTGTGATTGCGATTGCGTCGTCTGTGGCTCTATTGGTGCGGTAAGCACATTGAAGTGGGTCTAGGGTTTCAGGTAAGGTAGAGGTGATATGATCCTTGACTAGTCTCTCAAAGTACTTCATGATGACAGAAGTGAGTGCTTCGGGGCGATAGTCGTTTAGCTCAGTTACCTGAGCTAAACGAGGGGGGGGATATACACGGCTGTGATTATAATCAAAGAGAATTATCTTTGTAGATAATGCGGTCTACTATAGTAGAGACATATCTACTGTCTCTACTATTTCATGCTATACCAGCTAGATCTACTGTCTCTATTATATTATGACAGACAAGCTAGATTTAATGTCTCAATTACATTATGACACACCAGTTAGATCTACTGTCTCAATTATTTTATGACAGACCAGCAACATCTACTGTCTCTGTTAAATTGATAGACCAGCTAGAACTACTGTCTCTATGATATTAAGACAGACCAGCTAGAACTACTGTCTATATTATGACAGACCAGCAACATCTACTGTCTCTATATTATGACAGAGCGACTAGATCTACTGTCTCAATTATATTATGACAGACATGCTAGATCTAATATCTCTATTATAGTATGAGAGACCAGCTATATCTACTGTCTCTGTAGAATTATGATAGATCAGCTAGGACTTCTGTCTCTATTATATTATGACAGACCAGCTAGAACTACTGTCTCTATTATATTATGACAGACCAGCTAGAACTACTGTCTCTATTATTTTATGAGAGATCAGCTACATCTCCTGTCTCTATTAAATTATGATAGACCAGCTAGAACCTATGTCTCAATTATATTATGACAGACAAGCTAGATCTACTGTCTCAATTATTTCATGTCAGGCCAGCTACATCTACTGTCTCTATTACATTATGACAGACCACCTAGATCTACTGTCTCTATTATATTTTGGCAGACAATTTAGATCTACTGTCTCTACTATTTTATCACATACCAGCTTGTTCTATTCTTTATTATATTATGACAGACCAGCTAGATCTCCTGTCTCTATTATATTATGACACACCAGCTACATCTACTGTCTCCATCACATTATGACAGACCAGCTAGGTCTACAGTCTCTATTATATTATGACAGACAAGATAGATCTACTGTCTCAATTGTTTTATGTCAGACCAGCTACATCTACTGTCTCCATCATATGATGACAGACCAGCTAGGTCTACTGTCTCTATTATATTATGATAGACCAGCTAGATCTACTGTCTCTATTATATTATGATAGACCAGCTAGATCTACTGTCTCTATTATATTTTGACAGACCAGCTTCATCTACTGTCTCAATTATATTGCGGCAGACTAGTTAGATCTACTGTCTCTACTATTTTATGACAGACCAGCTAGATCCCTGGGTCTCGACCCCGCCCTGTGCAACTGGGTACTGGACTTCCTGACGGGCCGCCCCCAGGTGGTGAGGGTAGGCAACAACATCTCCTCCCCGCTGATCCTCAACACTGGGGCCCCACAAGGGTGCGTTCTGAGCCCTCTCCTGTACTCCCTGTTCACCCACGACTGCATGGCCATGCACGCCTCCAACTCAATCATCAAGTTTGCGGACGACACAACAGTGGTAGGCTTGATTACCAACAACGACGAGACGGCCTACAGGGAGGAGGTGAGGGCCCTCGGAGTGTGGTGTCAGGAAAATAACCTCACACTCAACGTCAACAAAACTAAGGAGATGATTGTGGACTTCAGGAAACAGCAGAGGGAACACCCCCATCCACATCGATGGAACAGTAGTGGAGAGGGTAGCAAGTTTTAAGTTCCTCGGCATACACATCACAGACAAACTGAACTGGTCCACTCACACAGACAGCATCGTGAGGAAGGCGCAGCAGCGCCTCTTCAACCTCAGGAGGCTGAAGAAATTCGGCTTGTCACCAAAAGCACTCACAAACTTCTACAGATGCACAATCGAGAGCATCCTGGCGGGCTGTATCACCGCCTGGTATGGCAACTGCACCGCCCTCAACCGTAAGGCTCTCCAGAGGGTAGTGAGGTCTGCACAACGCATCACCGGGGGCAAACTACCTGCCCTCCAGGACACCTACACCACCCGATGCTACAGGAAGGCCATAAAGATCATCAAGGACATCAACCACCCGAGCCACTGCCTGTTCACCCCGCTGTCATCCAGAAGGCGAGGTCAGTAATGGTGCATCAAAGCTGGGACCGAGAGACTGAAAAACAGCTTCTATCTCAAGGCCATCAGACTGTTAAACAGCCACCACTAACATTGAGTGGCTACTGCCAACACACTGTCAATGACACTGACTCTACTCCAGCCACTTTAATCATGGGAATTGATGGGAAATGATGTAAATATATCACTAGCCACTTTAAACAATGCTACCTTATATAATGTTACTTACCCTACATTATTCATCTCATATGCATACGTTGATACTGTACTCTATATCATCGACTGCATCCTTATGTAATACATGTATCACTAGCCACTTTAACTATGCCACTTGGTTTACATACTCATCTCATATGTATATACTGTACTCAATATCATCTACTGTATCTTGCCTATGCTGCTCTGTACCATCACTCATTCATATATCCTTATGTACATATTCTTTATCCCCTTACACTGTGTATAAGACAGTAGTTTTTTTGGAATTGTTAGTTAGATTACTTGTTTGTTATTACTGCATTGTCGGAACTAGAAGCACAAGCATTTCGCTACACTCGCATTAACATCTGCTAACCATGTGTATGTGACAAATAAAATTTGATTTGATTTGAGATCTACTGTCTCTATTATATTATGATAGATCAGCTAGATCTACTGTCTCTATTATATTTTGACGGACCAGCTAGATCTACTGCCTCTATTATAATATGACAGACCAGCTAGATCTACTGTCTCTATTATATTATGACAGACCAGCTAGATCTACTGTCTCTATTATATTATGACAGACCAGCTAGAGCTACTGCCTCTATTATAATATGACAGACCAGATAGATCTACTGCCTCTATTATAATATGACAGACCTGTTAGATCTACTGTCTCTGTTATATTATGACAGACCAGCTCAATATACTGTCTCTATTATATTATGACAGACCAGTTAGATCTACTGTCTCTATTATATTATGATAGACCAGCTAGATCTACTGTCTCTATTATATTTTGACAGACCAGCAAGATCTCCTATCTCTATTATATTATGACAGACAAGCTAGATCTACTGTCTCTTTTATATTATGACAGACCAGCTAGATCTACTGTCTCTATTATATTATGACAGACCAGCTAGAGCTACTGCCTCTATTATATTATGACAGACCAGATAGATCTACTGTCTCTATTATATTATGACAAACCAGCTAGATCTACTGTCTCTATTATATTATGACAGACCAGCTAGATCTACTGTCTCTGTTATATTATGACAGACCTGTTAGATCTACTGTCTCTGTTATATTATGACAGACAAGCTCAATATACCATCTCTATTATATTATGACAGGCAAGCTAGATCTACTGTCTCTATTGTATTATGACAGACCAGCTAGATTTAATGTCTCTATTATATTATGACAGACCAGCTAGATCTACTGTCTCTAATATTTTATGACAGACCAGCTAGATCTACTGTCTCTATTGTATTATGACAGACCAGCAAGATATACCTTCTCTATTATATTATGACAGACCAGCTAGATCTACTGTCTCTATTATATTATGACAGACCAGCTAGATCTACTGTCTCTATTATATTATGACAGACCAGCTAGATCTACTGTCTCTATTGTATTATGACAGACCAGCTAGATCTACTGTCTCTATTATATTATGACAGACCAGCTAGATCTACTGTCTCTATTATATTATGACAGACCAGCTAGATCTAATGTCTCTATTATATTATGACAGACCAGCTAGATCTACTGTCTCTATTATATTATGACAGACCAGCTAGATCTACTGTCTCTATTATATTATGACAGACCAGCTAGATCTACTGTCTCTATTATATTATGACAGACCAGACTACTGTCTCATTATATTATGACAGACCAGCTAGATCTACTGTCTCTATTATATTATGACAGACCAGCTAGATCTACTGTCTCTATTATATTATGACAGACCAGCTAGATCTACTGTCTCTATTATATTATGACAGACCAGCTAGATCTACTGTCTCTATTATATTATGACAGACCAGCTAGATCTACTGTCTCTATTATATTATGACAGACCAGCTAGATCTACTGTCTCTATTATATTATGACAGACCAGCTAGATCTACTGTCTCTATTATATTATGACAGACCAGCTAGATCTACTGTCTCTATTATATTATGACAGACCAGCTAGATCTACTGTCTCTATTATATTATGACAGACCAGCTAGATCTACTGTCTCTATTATATTATGACAGACCAGCTAGATCTACTGTCTCTATTATATTATGACAGACCAGCTAGATCTACTGTCTCTATTATATTATGACAGACCAGCTAGATCTACTGTCTCTATTATATTATGACAGACCAGCTAGATCTACTGTCTCTATTATATTATGACAGACCAGCTAGATCTACTGCCTCTATTATATTATGACAGACCAGCTAGATCTACTGTCTCTATTATATTATGACAGACCAGCTAGATCTACTGTCTCTATTATATTATGACAGACCAGCTAGATCTACTGTCTCTATTATATTATGACAGACCAGCTAGATCTACTGTCTCTATTATATTATGACAGACCAGCTAGATCTACTGCCTCAATTATAATATGACAGACCAGCTAGATCTACTGTCTCTATTATATTATGACAGACCAGCTAGATCTACTGTCTCTATTATATTATGACAGACCAGCTAGATCTACTGCCTCAATTATAATATGACAGACCAGCTAGATCTACTGTCTCTATTATATTATGACAGACCAGCTAGATCTACTGTCTCTATTATATTATGACAGACCAGCTAGATCTACTGTCTCTATTATATTATGACAGACCAGCTAGATCTACTGTCTCTATTATATTATGACAGACCAGCAAGATATACTGTCTCTATTATATTATGACAGACCAGCTAGATCTACTGTCTCTATTATATTATGACAGACCAGCTAGATCTACTGTCTCTATTATATTATGACAGACCAGCTAGATCTACTGTCTCTATTATATTATGACAGACCAGCTAGATCTACTGTCTCTATTATATTATGACAGACCAGCTAGATCTACTGTCTCTATTATATTATGACAGACCAGCTAGATCTACTGTCTCTATTATATTATGACAGACCAGCTAGATCTACTGTCTCTATTATATTATGACAGACCAGCTAGATCTACTGTCTCTATTATATTATGACAGACCAGCAAGATCTACTGTCTCTATTATATTATGACAGACCAGCTAGATCTACTGTCTCTATTATATTATGACAGACCAGCTAGATCTACTGTCTCTATTATATTATGACAGACCAGCTAGATCTACTGTCTCATTATATTATGACAGACCAGCTAGATCTACTGTCTCTATTATATTATGTCAGACCAGCTAGATCTACTGTCTCTATTATATTATGACAGACCAGCTAGATCTACTGTCTCTATTATATTATGACAGACCAGCTAGATCTACTGTCTCTATTATATTATGACAGACCAGCTAGATCTACTGTCTCTAATATTTTATGACAGACCAGCTAGATCTACTGTCTCTATTATATTATGTCAGACCAGCTAAATCTACTGTCTCTATTGTATTATGATAGACCAGCAAGATATAATGTCTCTATTATATTATGACAGACCAGCAAGATCTACTGTCTCTATTATATTATGATAGACCAGCTCAATATACTGTCTCTATTATATTATGACAGACCAGCTAGATCTACTGTCTCTATTATATTATGGCAGACCAGCTAGATCTACTGTCTCTAATATATTATGACAGACCAGCTAGATCTCCTGTCTCTATTATATTAAGACAGACCAGCTAGATCTACTGCCTCATTTATAGCATGACAGACCAGCTAGATCTACTGCCTCTATTATATTATGATAGACCAGCTAGATCTACTGTCTCTTTTGTATTATGACAGACCAGCTAGATCTACTGCCTCAATTATAATATGACAGACCAGCTAGATCTACTGTCTCTATTATATTATGATAGACCAGCTAGATCTACTGTCTCTATTGTATTATGACAGACCAGCTAGATCTACTGCCTCAATTATAATATGACAGACCAGCTAGATCTACTGTCTCTTTTATATTTTGACAGACCAGCTAAATCTAATGTCTCTATTATATTATGAAAGACCAGTTAGATCTACTGCCTCAATTATAGTATGACAGACCAGCTAAATCTACTGTCTCTATTGTATAATGACAGACCAGCTAGATCTACTGCCTCAATTATAACATGACGGACCAGCTAGATCTACTGTCTCTATTATATTATGACAGACCAGCTAGATCTACTGTCTCTATTATATTATGACAGACCAGCAAGATCTACTGTCTCTGTTATATTATGATAGACCAGCTAGATCTACTGTCTCTATTATATTATGACAGACCAGCTAGATCTACTGTCTCGATTATAATATGACAGACCAGTTAGATCTACTGTCTCTATTATATTATGACAAACCAGCTCAATATACTGTCTCTATTATATTATGACAGACCAGCTAGATCTACTGCCTCTATTATATTATGACAGACCAGCTAGTTCTACTGTCTCTATTATATTATGACAGACCAGCTAGATCTACTGCCTCGATTATAATATGACAGACCAGTTAGATCTACTGTCTCTATTATATTATGACAGACCATCTCAATATACTGTCTCTATTATATTATGACAGACCAGCTAGATCTACTGCCTCAATTATAATATAACAGACCAGCTAGATCTACGGTCTCTATTATATTATGACAGACCAGCTAGATCTACTGTCTCTAATATTTTATGATAGACCAGCTAGATCTACTGTCTCTATTATATTATGTCAGACCAGCTAGATCTACTGTCTCTATTATATTATGATAGACCAGCTAGATCTAATGTCTCTATTATATTATGACAGACCAGCTAGATCTATTTTCTCTATTATATTATGATAGACCAGCTCAATATACTGTCTCTATTATATTATGACAGACCAGCTAGATCTACTGTCTCTATTATATTATGGCAGACCAGCTAGATCTACTGTCTCTAATATATTATGACAGACCAGATAGATCTCCTGTCTCTATTGTATTATGAAAGACCAGCTAGATCTCCTGTCTGTATTATATTAAGACAGACCACCTAGATCTACTGTCTCTATTATATTATGCGAGACCAGCTCAATATACTGTCTCTATTATATTATGACAGACCAGCTAGATCTACTGTCTCTATTATATTATGGCAGACCAGCTAGATCTACTGTCTCTATTATATTATGACAGACCAGCTAGATCTACTGTCTCTATTATATTATGAAAGACCAGCTAGATCTCCTGTCTCTATTATATTATGACAGACCAGCTAGATCTACTGTCTCTATTATATTTTGCGAGACCAGCTAGATCTACTTTATCTATTATATTATGACAGACCAGATAGATCTCCTGTCTCTATTATATTATGACAGATCAGCAAGATATACTGTCTCTATTATATTATGACAGACCAGCTAGATCTACTGTCTCTATTATATTGTGATATACCAGCTAGATCTACTGCCTCTATTATAATATGACAGACCAGTTAGATCTACTGTCTCTATTATATTATGTCAGACCAGCTAGATCTCCTGTCTCTATCATATTTTGACACACCAGCTAGATCTACTGTCTCTGTTATATTATGACAGACCAGCTAGACCTACTGTCTCTATTGTATTATGATAGACCAGCTAGATCTACTGTCTCTATTGTATTATGACAGACCATTTAGATCTACTGCCTCAATTATATTATGACAGACCAGCATGATCTACTGTCTCTATTATATTATGAAAGACCAGCTAGATCTACTGTCTCTATTATATTATGACAGACCAGCTAGATCTACTGCCTCTATTATATTATGAAAGACCAGCTAGATCTACTGTCTCTATTATATTATGACATACCAGCTAGATCTACTGTCTCTATTATATTATGACAGACCAGCTAGATCTGCTGCCTCAATTATAATATAACAGACCAGCTAGATCTACTGTCTCTATTATAATATAACAGACCAGCTAGATCTACTGTCTCTATTATATTATGACAGACCAGCTAGATCTACTTCTCAAAATTATAATAAAACAGACCAGCTAGATCTACTGTCTCTATTATATTATGACAGACCAGCTAGATCTGCTGCCTATTATATAATATAACAGACCAGCTAGATCTACTGTCTCTATTATAATATGACAGACCAGCTAGATCTACTGTCTCTATTATATTATGACAGACCAGCTAGATCTACTGTCTCTATTATATTATGACAGACCAGCTAGATCTACTGCCTCAATTATAGTATGACAGACCAGCTAGATATACTGTCTCTATTATAATATGACAGACCAGCAAGATATACTGTCTCTATTATATTATGGCAGACCAGCTAGATCTACTGTCTCGAATATAATATGACAGACCAGCTAGATGTACTGTCTCTATTATATTATGACAGACCAGCTAGATCTACTGCCTCAATTATAATATAACAGACCAGCTAGATCTACTGTCTCTATTATATTATGACAGACCAGCTAGATCTGCTGCCTCAATTATAATATAACAGACCAGCTAGATCTACTGTCTCTATTATAATATAACAGACCAGCTAGATCTACTGTCTCTATTATATTATGACAGACCAGATGGATCTACTGCCTCAATTATAATATAACAGACCAGCTAGATCTACTGTCTCTATTATAATATAACAGACCAGCTAGATCTACTGTCTCTATTATATTATGACAGACCAGCTAGATCTACTGCCTCAATTATAATATAACAGACCAGCAAGATATACTGTCTCTATTATATTATGACAGACCAGCTAGATCTACTGTCTATATTATATTATGACAGACCAGCAAGATATAATGTCTCTATTATATTATGACAGACCAGCTAGATCTACTGTCTCTATTATATTATGATAGACCAGCTCAATATACTGTCTCTATTATATTATGACAGACCAGCTAGATCTACTGTCTCTATTATATTATGGCAGACCAGCTAGATCTACTGTCTCTAATATATTATGACAGACCAGATAGATCTACTGTCTCTATTGTATTATGACAGACCAGCTAGATCTACTGTCTCTATTATATTATGACAGACCAGCTAGATCTACTGTCTCTATTATATTATGACAGACCAGGTAGATCTACTGTCTCTATTATATTATGACAGACCAGATAGATCTACTGTCTCTATTGTATTATGACAGACCAGCTAGATCTACTGTCTCTATTATATTATGACAGACCAGCTAGATCTACTGTCTCTATTATATTATGACAGACCAGCTTGATATACTGTCTCTATTATATTATGACAGACCAGATAGATCTGCTGTCTCTATTATATTATGGCAGACCAGCTAGATCTACTTTCTCTATCATATTGTGACAGACCAGCTAGATCTACTGTCTCGATTGTATTATGACAGACCAGCTAGATATACTGTCTCTATTATATTACGAAAGACCAGCTAGATCTACTGCCTCTATTATATTATGGCAGACCAGCTAGATCTACTGTCTCGATTATATTATGGCAGACCAGCTAGATCTACTGTCTCGATTATATTATGACAGACCAGCTACATTTACTGGCTCTATCATAATATGACAGACCAGCTTGATATACTGTCTCTATTATATTATGGCAGACCAGCTAGATCTACTGTCTCTATTATACTATGGCAGACCAGCTAGATCAACTGTCTCTATTATATTATGACAGACCAGCTAGATCTACTGTCTCTATTATATTATGACAGACCAGCTAGATCTGCTGTCTCTATTATATTATGGCAGATGAGCTAGATCTACTGTCTCTATTATATTATGACAGACCAGCTTGATATACTGTCTCTATTGTATTATGACAGACCAGATAGATCTGCTGTCTCTATTATATTATGGCAGACCAGCTAGATATAATGTCTCTATTATATTGTGACAGACCAGCTAGATCTACTGTCTCTATTATATTATGACAGACCAGCTAGATCAACTGTCTCTATTATATTATGATAGACCAGCAAGATATGTCTCTATGATATTATGACAGACCAGCTAGATCTACTGTCTCTATTATATTATGGCAGACCAGCTAGATCTACTGTCTCTATTATATTATGACAGACCAGCTAGATCTACTGTCTCTATTATATTATGACAGACCAGCTAGATCTACTGTCTCTATTATATTGTGACAGACCAGCTAGATCTACTGTCTCTATTATATTATGACAGACCAGATAGATCTACTGCCTCAATTATAATATGACAGACCAGCTAGATCTCCTGACTCTATTATATTGTGACAGACCAGCTAGATCTACTGTCTCTATTATATTATGACAGACCAGCTAGATCTACTGTCTCTATTATATTATGACAGACCAGCTAGATCTACTGTCTTTATTATATTATGACAGACCCGCAAGATATACTGTCTCTGTTATATTATGACATACCAGCTAGATCTACTGTCTCTATTATATTATGACAGACCAGCAAGATATACTGTCTCTATTATATTATGACAGACCAGCAAGATATACTGTCTCTATTATATTATGACAGACCAGCTAAATCTACTGTCTCTATTATATTATAACAGACCAGCAAGATATACTGTCTCTATTATATTATGACAGACCAGCTAGATCTACTGTCTCTATTATATTATGGTCAGACCAGCTAGATCTACTGTCTCTATTATATTATGACAGACCAGCTAGATATACTGTCTCTATTATATTATGAAAGACCAGCTAGATATACTATGTCTATTATATTATGACAGACCAGCTAGATCTACTGTCTCTATTATGTTATGGCAGACCAGCTAGATCTACTGTCTCTATTATATTATGACAGACCAGCTAGATCTACTGGCTCTATTATATTATGACAGACCAGCTAGATCTACTGTCTCTATTATATTATGACAGACCAGCTAGATCTACTGTCTCTATTATATTATGACAGACCAGCTAGATCTACTGTCTCTATTATATTATGACAGACCAGCTAGATCTACTGTCTCTATTATATTATGACAGACCAGCTAGATCACTGTCTCTATTATAATATGACAGACCAGCTAGATCTACTGTCTCTATTGTATTATGAAAGACCAGCCAGATCTACTGTATCTTTTATATTATGACAGACAGCTAGATCTACTGTCTCTATTGTATTATGACAGACCAGCAAGATATACTGTCTCTATTATATTATGACAGACCAGTTAGATCTACTGTCTCTATTATATTATGATAGACCAGCTAGATCTACTGTCTCTATTTTATTATGACAGACCAGCTAGATCTACTGTCTCTATTATATTATGACAGACCAGCTAGATCTACTGTCTCTATTATATTATGACAGACCAGCTAGATCTACTGTCTCTATTATATTATGATAGACCAGCTAGATCTACTGTCTCTAATATATTATGGCAGACCAGCTAGATCTACTGTCTCTTTTATATCATGACAGACCAGCAAGATACACTGTCTCTATTATATTATGACAGACCAGCTAGATCTACTATCTCTATTATATTATGATAGACCAGCAAGATATACTGTCTCTATTATATTATGACAGACCAGCTAGATCTACTGTCTCTATTATATTATGACAGACCAGCTAGATCTACTGCCTCTATTATATTATGACATACCAGCTAGATCTACTGTCTCTATTATATTATGACAGACCAGCTATATCTACTGTCTCTATTATATTATGACAGACCAGCTAGATCTACTGTCTCTATTATTTTATGACAGACCAGCTAGATCTACTGTCTCTATTATATTATGACAGACCAGCTAGATCTACTGTCTCTATTATATTATGACAGACCAGCTAGATCTACTGTCTCTATTATATTATGGCAGACCAGCTAGATCTACTGTCTCTATTATATTATGACAGACCAGCTAGATATACTGTCTCTATTATATTATGACAGACCAGCTAGATCTACTGTCTCTATTATATTATGACAGACCAGCTAGATCTACTGTCTCTATTATATTATGACAGACCAGCTAGATCTACTGTCTCTATTATATTATGACAGACCAGCTAGATCTACTGTCTCTATTATATTATGACAGACCAGCTAGATCTATTGTCTCTATTATATTATGACAGACCAGCTAGATCTACTGTCTCTATTATATTATGACAGACCAGCTAGATCTACTGTCTCTATTATATTATGACAGACCAGCTAGATCTACTGTCTCTATTATATTATGACAGACCAGCTAGATCTACTGTCTCTATTATATTATGACAGACCAGCTAGATCTACTGTCTCTATTATATTATGACAGACCAGCTAGATCTACTGTCTCTATTATATTATGACAGACCAGCTAGATCTACTGCCTCAATTATTTTATGACAGACCAGCTAGATCTACTGTCTCTATTATATTATGACAGACCAGCTAGATCTACTGTCTCTATTATATTATGATAGACCAGCTAGATCTACTGTCTCTATTATATTATGACAGACCAGCTAGATCTACTGTCTCAATTATATTATGACAGACCAGCTAGATCTACTGTCTCTATTATATTATGACAGACCAGCTAGATCTACTGTCTCTATTATATTATGACAGACCAGCTAGATCTACTGTCTCTATTATATTATGACAGACCAGCTAGATCTACTGTCTCTATTATATTATGGCAGACCAGCTAGATCTACTGTCTCTATTATATTATGACAGACCAGCTAGATCTACTGTCTCTATTATATTATGACAGACCAGCAAGATCTACTGTCTCTATTATATTATGACAGACCAGCTAGATCTACTGTCTCTATTATATTATGACAGACCAGCTAGATCTACTGTCTCTATTATATTATGACAGACCAGCTAGATCTACTGTCTCTATTATATTATGACAGACCAGCTAGATCTACTGTCTCTATTATATTATGACAGACCAGCTAGATCTACTGTCTCTATTATATTATGACAGACCAGCTAGATCTACTGTCTCTATTATTTTATGACAGACCAGCTAGATCTACTGTCTCTATTATTTTATGACAGACCAGCTAGATCTACTGTCTCTATTATATTATGACAGACCAGCTAGATCTACTGTCTCTATTATATTATGACAGACCAGCTAGATCTACTGTCTCTATTTTATGACAGACCAGCTAGATCTACTGTCTCTATTATATTATGACAGACCAGCTAGATCTACTGTCTCTATTATATTATGACAGACCAGCTAGATCTACTGTCTCTATTATATTATGACAGACCAGCTAGATCTACTGTCTCTATTATATTATGATAGACCAGCTAGATCTACTGTCTCTATTATATTATGACAGACCAGCAAGATATACTGTCTCTATTATATTATGACAGACCAGCTAGATCTACTGTCTCTATTATATTATGACAGACCAGCTAGATCTACTGTCTCTATTATATTATGACAGACCAGCAAGATATACTGTCTCTATTATATTATGACAGACCAGCTAGATCTACTGTCTCTATTATATTATGACAGACCAGCTAGATCTACTGCCTCAATTATAGTATGACAGACCAGCTAGATCTCCTGTCTCTATTATATTGTGACAGACCAGCTAGATCTACTGCCTCAATTATTTTATGACAGACCAGCTAGATCTACTGCCTCAATTATAGTATGACAGACCATCAAGATATACTGTCTCTATTATATTATGATAGACCAGCTAGATCTACTGTCTCTATTATATTATGATAGACCAGCTAGATCTACTGTCTCTATTATATTATGATAGACCAGCTAGATCTATTGCCTCTATTATATTATGACAGACAAGCTAGATCTACTCCCTCAATTATAGTATGACAGACCAGCTAGATCTACTGTCTCTATTATATTATAACAGACCAGCAAGATATACTGTCTCTATTGTATTATGATAGACCAGCTCAATCTACTGTCTCTTTTATATTATGATAGACCAGCAAGATATAATGTCTCTATTGTATTATGACAGACCAGCTAGATCTACTGTCTCTATTATATTATGGCAGACCAGCTAGATCTACTGTCTCTAATATATTATGACAGACCAGCTAGATATACTGTCTCTATGATATTATGATAGACCAGCAAGATATACTGTGTCTATTATATTATGACAGGCCAGCTAGATCTACTCTCTCTATTATATTATGATAGACCAGCTAGATCTACTGTCTCTATTATATTATGACAGACCAGCTAGATCTACTGTCTCTATTATATTATGACAGACCAGCTAGATCTACTGCCTCAATTATATTATGATAGACCAGCAAGATCTACTGTCTCTATTATATTATGACAGACCAGCTAGATCTACTGTCTATATTATATTATGATAGACCAGCTAGATCTACTGTCTATATTATATTATGATAGACCAGCTAGATCTACTGTCTCTATGATATTATGATAGACCAGCTAGATCTACTGCCTCTATTATATTATGACAGACAAGCTAGATCTACTGCCTCAATTATAGTATGACAGACAAGCTAGATCTACTGTCTCTATTATCCTATAACAGACCAGCAAGATATACTGTCTCTATTATATTATGACAGACCAGCTAGATCTGCTGTCTCTATTATATTATGACAGACCAGCTAGATCTACTGTCTCTATTATATTATGGCAGACCAACTAGATCTACTGTCTCTTTTATATCATGACAGACCAGCTCAATATACTGTCTCTATTATATTATGACAGGCCAGCTAGATCTACTGTCTCTATTATATTATGACAGACCAGCTAGATCTCCTGTCTCTATTATTTTATAACAGACCAGCTAGATCTACTGCCTCAATTATTTTATGACAGACCAGCTAGATCTACTGTCTCTATTATATTATGATAGACCAGCTAGATCTACTGTCTCTATTATATTATGGCAGACCAGCTAGATCTACTGTCACTTATATATTATGACAGACCAGCTCAATATACTGTCTCTATTATATTATGACAGGCCAGCTAGATCTACTGTCTCTATTATATTATGATAGACCAGCAAGATCTACTGTCTCTATTATATTATGATAGACCAGCTAGATCTACTCTCTCTATTTTATTATGACAGACCAGCTAGATCTAATGCCTCAATTATAGTATGACAGACCAGCCAGATCTCCTGTCTCTATTATATTGTGACAGACCAGCTAGATCTACTGCCTCAATTATTTTATGACAGACCAGCTAGATCTACTGCCTCAATTATAGTAGGACAGACCATCAAGATATACTGTCTCTATTATATTATGATAGACCAGCTAGATCTACTGTCTCTATTATATTATGATAGACCAGCTAGATCTATTGCCTCTATTATATTATGACAGACAAGCTAGATCTACTGCCTCAATTATAGTATGACAGACCAGCTAGATCTACTGTCTCTATTATATTATAACAGACCAGCAAGATATACTGTCTCTATTATATTATGACAGACCAGCTAGATCTACTGTCTCTATTATATTATGACAGACCAGCTAGATCTACTGTCTCTATTATATTATGACAGACCAGCTAGATCTACTGTCTCAATTATATTATGATAGACCAGCAGGATATACTATGTCTATTATATTATGACAGGCCAGCTAGATCTACTCTCTCTATTATATTATGATAGACCAGCTAGATCTACTGTCTCTATTATATTATGACAGACCAGCTAGATCTACTGTCTCTATTATATTATGACAGACCAGCTAGATCTACTGCGTCAATTATATTATGACAGACCAGAAAGGTATACTGTCTCTATTATATTATGACAGACCAGCTAGATCTACTGTCTCTATTATATTATGGCACACTAGCTAGATCTACTGTCCTTATTATATTATGATAGACAAGCAAGATACACTGTGTCTATTATATTATGACAGACCAGCTAGATCTACTCTCTCTATTATATTATGATAGACCAGCTAGATCTACTGTCTCTATTGTATTATGACAGACCAGCTAGATCTACTGTCTCTATTATATTATGACAGACCAGCAAGATATACTGTCTCTATTATATTATGACAGACCAGCTAGATCTACTGTCTCTATTATATTTTGACAGACCAGCTAGATCTACTGTCTCTGTTATATTTTGACAGACCAGGTAGATATACTGTCTCCATTATATTATCACAGACCAGCTAGATATACTGTCTCTATTATATTTTGACAGACCAGCTAGATCTACTGTCTCTATTATATTTTGACAGACCAGCTAGATCTACTGTCTCTATTAAATCAAATCAAATCAAATCAAATTTTATTTGTCACATACACATGGTTAGCAGATGTTAATGCGAGTGTAGCGAAATGCTTGTGCTTCTAGTTCCGACAATGCAGTAATACGAACAAGTAATCTAACTAACAATTCCAAAAAAAAAAACTACTGTCTTATACACAGTGTAAGGGGATAAAGAATATGTACATAAGGATATATGAATGAGTGATGGTACAGAGCAGCATAGGCAAGATACAGTAGATGATATCGAGTACAGTATATACATATGAGATGAGTATGTAAACCAAGTGGCATAGTTAAAGTGGCTAGTGATACATGTATTACATAAGGATGCAGTCGATGATATAGAGTACAGTATCTACATATGCATATGAGATGAATAATGTAGGGTAAGTAACATTATATAAGGTAGCATTGTTTAAAGTGGCTAGTGATATATTTACATCATTTCCCATCAATTCCCATGATTAAAGTGGCTGGAGTAGAGTCAGTGTCATTGACAGTGTGTTGGCAGTAGCCACTCAATGTTAGTGGTGGCTGTTTAACAGTCTGATGGCCTTGAGATAGAAGCTGTTTTTCAGTCTCTCGGTCCCGGCTTTGATGCACCTGTACTGACCTCGCCTTCTGGATGACAGCGGGGTGAACAGGCAGTGGCTCGGGTGGTTGATGTCCTTGATGATCTTTATGGCCTTCCTGTAGCATCGGGTGGTGTAGGTGTCCTGGAGGGCAGGTAGTTTGCCCCCGGTGATGCGTTGTGCAGACCTCACTACCCTCTGGAGAGCCTTACGGTTGAGGGCGGTGCAGTTGCCATACCAGGCGGTGATACAGCCCGCCAGGATGCTCTCGATTGTGCATCTGTAGAAGTTTGTGAGTGCTTTTGGTGACAAGCCGAATTTCTTCAGCCTCCTGAGGTTGAAGAGGCGCTGCTGCGCCTTCCTCACGATGCTGTCTGTGTGAGTGGACAAATTCAGTTTGTCTGTGATGTGTATGCCGAGGAACTTAAAACTTGCTACCCTCTCCACTACTGTTCCATCGATGTGGATGGGGGGGTGTTCCCTCTGCTGTTTCCTGAAGTCCACAATCATCTCCTTAGTTTTGTTGACGTTGAGTGTGAGGTTATTTTCCTGACACCACACTCCGAGGGCCCTCACCTCCTCCCTGTAGGCCGTCTCGTCGTTGTTGGTAATCAAGCCTACCACTGTTGTGTCGTCCGCAAACTTGATGATTGAGTTGGAGGCGTGCGTGGCCACGCAGTCGTGGGTGAACAGGGAGTACAGGAGAGGGCTCAGAACGCACCCTTGTGGGGCCCCAGTGTTGAGGATCAGCGGGGAGGAGATGTTGTTGCCTACCCTCACCACCTGGGGGCGGCCCGTCAGGAAGTCCAGTACCCAGTTGCACAGGGCGGGGTCGAGACCCAGGGTCTCGAGCTTGATGACGAGCTTGGAGGGTACTATGGTGTTGAATGCCGAGCTGTAGTCGATGAACAGCATTCTCACATAGGTATTCCTCTTGTCCAGATGGGTTAGGGCAGTGTGCAGTGTGGTTGAGATTGCATCGTCTGTGGACCTATTTGGGCGGTAAGCAAATTGGAGTGGGTCAAGGGTGTCAGGTAGGGTGGAGGTGATATGGTCCTTGACTAGTCTCTCAAAGCACTTCATGATGACGGATGTGAGTGCTACGGGGCGGTAGTCGTTTAGCTCAGTTACCTTAGCTTTCTTGGGAACAGGAACAACGGTGGCCCTCTTGAAGCATGTGGGAACAGCAGACTGGTATAGGGATTGGTTGAATATGTCCGTAAACACACCGGCCAGCTGGTCTGCGCATGCTCTGAGGGCGCGGCTGGGGATGCCGTCTGGGCCTGCAGCCTTGCGAGGGTTAACACGTTTAAATGTCTTACTCACTTCGGCTGCAGTGAAGGAGAGACCGCATGTTTTCGTTGCAGGCCGTGTCAGTGGCACTGTATTGTCCTCAAAGCGGGCAAAAAGTTATTTAGTCTGCCTGGGAGCAAGACATCCTGGTCCGTGACTGGGCTGGGTTTCTTCCTGTAGTCCGTGATTGACTGTAGACCCTGCCACATGCCTCTTGTGTCTGAGCCGTTGAATTGAGATTCTACTTTGTCTCTGTACTGGCGCTTAGCTTGTTTGATAGCCTTGCGGAGGGAATAGCTGCACTGTTTGTATTCAGTCATGTTACCAGACACC
This sequence comes from Oncorhynchus tshawytscha, assembly GCF_018296145.1. Lineage (NCBI taxonomy): Eukaryota > Metazoa > Chordata > Actinopteri > Salmoniformes > Salmonidae > Oncorhynchus > Oncorhynchus tshawytscha. The sequence continues at coordinate 44,465,557 of NC_056449.1, read as the reverse complement.
TTGCCCTGATTAAAAGCAGTGGTTCGCGCCTTCAGTTCCACACGAATGCTGCCATCAATCCACGGTTTCTGGTTAGGGAATGTTTTAATCGTTGCTATGGGAACGACATCTTCAACGCACGTTCTAATGAACTCGCACACCGAATCAGCGTATTCGTCAATGTTGTTGTCTGACGCAATACGAAACATCTCCCAGTCCATGTGATGGAAGCAGTCTTGGAGTGTGGAGTCAGCTTGGTCGGCCCAGCGTTGGACAGACCTCAGCGTGGGAGCTTCTTGTTTTAGTTTCTGTCTGTAGGCAGGGATCAACAAAATGGAGTCGTGGTCTGCTTTTCCGAAAGGGGGGCGGGGCAGGGCCTTATATGCGTCGCGGAAGTTAGAGTAACAATGATCCAGGGTCTTTCCACCCCTGGTTGCGCAATCGATATGCTGATCAAATTTAGGGAGTCTTGTTTTCAGATTAGCCTTGTTAAAATCCCCAGCTACAATGAATGCAGCCTCCGGATAAATCGTTTCCAGTTTGCAGAGAGTTAAATAAAGTTCGTTCAGAGCCATCGATGTGTCTGCTTGGGGGGGGATATATACGGCTGTGATTATAATCGAAGAGAATTCTCTTGGTAGATAATGCGGTCTACATTTGATTGTGAGGAATTCTAAATCAGGTGAACAGAAGGATTTGAGTTCCTGTATGTTTCTTTCATCACACCATGTCACGTTGGCCATAAGGCATACGCCCCCGCCCCTCTTCTTACTGTTACGCACGCCTCTATGAAGAGGGAACGCAACACCCTGCTACAACTAAACTCTCTGTGAAGCGAAAAAGGTATGGACTGTAGGTGCGAGTAAAAATGACAACAAGCAGAATGTGGTACCGTTTACAAGGACTTTATTCCTTTACACGGTAATATGGGGAAAAGGGGCTGGACGGAACCAAAGCAAAGAAAGTAAATCTCAAAGCCCCCCCCTCTCCTATTTTACCTGCCTACCCACTACTTACCTAATTTAGCACCACCTGGTGCCCTAACCAAAATACAAGGGGTGGTCCACCCAGGTCTTACCTAGTGTGTCTAGACAGCGAATATGCTACGGGTATATGTATGCCCGCGGGCCTCTTGCCTAAGCACTCCCTAGGTGCCTTCCCCTTTCCCCCTGGGAACAAATGAAACAGAATATTAAACAATTTCAAACAAACTAAGAAACAAAAGGATGTCAAATAAGCTCTATCTGAGCAACAAACTCACAGAACATACCACTTTCCAGCAAATTCAACCTCTATCACAATCAATCTCAGCAATCCCTACCTCCAGCAAAATCTCTACCTCCAGCAAAATCTCTACCTCCAGCAAAATCTCTACCTCCAAAAAGATCTCTACCTCCAAAAAGATCTCTACCTCCAAAAAGAAGAGATCTCCCCCCTGAACAGAACACTGGCTTTTATATAGTGTCAGAAGGAATGGGTAATTGGAGACAGCTGCGTCTTGACGAGGGGGCGGGGTCAGCTCTCCAATTAGCCCTGGAGTCGACCAATCAGCTGCTTGAGGGATTTCAGGAAGCCATTTCCTGAAATAAACACATGTAAATACACAAACTACAACACATAATCTGGGGAACGTAACACGCCCACCACAAAAATTGCAAACCTAGTTTTGCAATAATAAATGCCAACGTATCCCCAGTTAGTAAACCCGTGATAGAGCGTCAGCAACCACATTCGCCGAGCCCTTCACATAAGCTATCTGTACATTATATCTTTGCACAATCAGAGCCCACCGCATAAGGCGGCGGTTCTGGTTGTACATTTGTTTCAAGAACACCAACGGATTATGGTCTGTGAAGACCACTACAGGCAAGGCACTGGAGCCCACATATACCTCAAAGAACTGTAAGGCAAGCAATAAAGCCAGCGTCTCTTGTTCGATTGTAGAGTACCTTGACTGACACGAGTTGAACTTACGGGAGAAGAAACTGACGGGCCGATCCACTCCGTCTTCATCTTCCTGTAAGAGAACCGCACCCACCCCCATAATACTAGCATCTACCTCCAACTTAAAAGGTTTGTCAAAGTTGGGGGCGGCAAGCACTGGGGCACTACAAAGTTGCGCTTTAGCGGACTCAAAAGCGTAGTTACAGTCCTTGGACCACTTGAATGGTACCTTGGGACTAAGCAGAGATGAAAGGGGAGCTACTACCGTCGAGAAATTCTTACAGAATGTACGATAGTACCCTACCATCCCTAGGAATCTGCGCAACTGGCGGCGAGTAGTGGGAGCAGGAAAGGCAACAATTGCTTCCACTTTGCCAGTTACTGGGCGCACTTGACCTCGTCCCACTTGTTTCCCTAAGTAAGTCACTGTAGCCTTCCCAAACTCACACTTGGCCAAATTGAGGGTTAAAGAAGCCTTCTCCAACCGCTGAAACACACTTTTCAAAGTGGAGAGATGATCAGACCAAGTAGACGAATGAATCACCACATCGTCAAGGTACGCAGTACAATTTGGCACATCTTCAAACACAATGTTAACTAGCCGCTGAAAAGTAGCAGGTGCATTACACATGCCAAAGGGCATCACAGTGTATTGTACAAAGTTATCTGGCGTAACAAAAGCCGATATGTCAGAAGCTCGAGAGGTCAGAGGCACCTGCCAATAACCTTTTAACAAATCTAACTTACTAACGTAAGCAGCAGAGCCTATTCTATCAATACAGTCATCTAAGCGAGGTAGAGGAAAAGAATCAGACTTTGTAACTGCATTTACGCGACGATAGTCCGTACATAAGCGGGACGTACCGTCAGGCTTAGGAACAAGAATACATGGAGAACTCCAGGAGCTGTTACTGGGTTTTGCCATGTCATTCTGTAATAAATAAGCTACCTCACTTTTCATTACCCATCTTTTCTTAGCATTAACCCGGTACGGATGCTGACGTATAGGAACAGCGTTCCCCACATCCACGTCATGTTCCAAGATGGATGTGCGACTTGGAATGTCCTGAAACACACTGAGAAAACTGTTTATCAATAGGATAAGATCCTTAGTTTGATCATTATCCAAATGTTCCATTTGAGAGGGTAACTTCTTCAGCATCTCTGAATTACATAGGCGTTCACCTTGCTGTAATGTATGGCGTAACTCCAACCCGTCCTCCTTATCCTCATCTAGGTCCCAGCCAGGCTTCAGCACCACCGCAGCCACACTGGAGACGGCGGGCTGGACCGGCTTACCTGAGGAGCTGTCGGGAGAATCACGCACATAATATGTTTTCAGCATGTTAACATGACACACACGGGAAGAACGCCTTCGATCTGGTGTCTTTATCACATAATTGGTGTCATTGAGTTTCTTTTCCACCAGATATGGTCCAGAAAAACGTGCTGACAGAGATGAGCCAGGGATTGGCAACAAAACTAAAACTTGATCCCCTGGTGCAAATGAACGGCCAACAGCCTTTTTGTCATAATGCAACTTCATGCGTTTTTGAGACGAGGAGAGAGACTTTTGGGCTAACGCACATGCGGCGTGCAGTCTCTCCCGCATCTTACTGACATAATCCAACACATTTTTAGGGGCGCTACTGGGTGTAGGAGATAAGATATGCTCCTTCAAAACTTTCAGCGGACCCCGTGGGGTGTGTCCAAACACAAGGTCAGCAGGGCTGAACCCTAAGGACTCTTGTATCGTTTCCCTTATAGCAAATAGGACAAAGGGCACCCCCTCATCCCAATCAGTACTGGTATCCATACAATACTTGCGTAGCATTGCCTTCAGTGTCTGATGCCAGCGTTCTAGAGCCCCTTGACTCTCTGGATGATACGGACTGGAGACCTGATGGGAAATACACAATGTCTTTAACACATTTGAAAACAGTTTAGACATGAAGTTGGATCCCTGATCAGTTTGGATTACTTTAGGGAGTCCAAACGTAGAGAAGAACTTCACCAGTGCCTTCACCACAGTCTTAGCCGTTATAGTACGGAGAGGAATAGCCTCTGGGTATCGAGTAGCACTGCACATTATTGTTAGTAGGAACTGGTTACCTGACCTGGTTTTCGGCAATGGACCTACACAATCAATTATCACTCTTTCAAACGGTTCCCCTACCACAGGAATCGGGCAGAGTGGCGCTCGTGGAACTGTTTGATTCACTTTCCCAGTGAGTTGACATATGTGACATGTTTTACAAAATTGGACCACGTCAGACTTCAAACCTGGCCAGAAGAAATGACGAAGGACCCGGTTATAGGTCTTTGTGATCCCCAAGTGTCCAGACCACGCCTGGTCATGGGCGAGTGACAGCACCTGCTGTCGGAACGGTGTAGGAACAACCACTTGACACACTTCACTCCAGTCATTAATGGTGTCATGAGATGCCCATTTACGCATCAAAACTCCTGCTTCCATAAAGAAGGCAGTCTGTCTAGTTTTAGCTTCCTCAATGGAAATTACCGAAGCAAAACACTTGCGAAGACTGGTGTCTTCTTTTTGACAAATTTTGATTCAATCACCTTCTCAGGGGTGACAGACAAAAGAATGTCATGTAATTGGGGCGCGATTTCGTTTTCCCCTGCCTTAGTTTTTACGGGGTAAAAACTGTCGGCAATGCAGAAGGAATACTCAGTGCATTGTCTTCTACCTCAACATTCTCAAAAATAGAACTAGCCAAATCCACCACATCTCCTAGCTTGCGAGATTGTGCCCTCGTTAACACACAAGCAGGAAAAACATGTGGAAATGCTTGAACCAATTTCTCATCTGTAGTTCTGATTTCTGGGTTGTCTACTACCTCTAACACAGGAGTGACATTACCACCAGCAATATCATTCCCTAGTAGCAATTTTACTCCTGATACTGGCAGTGTAGACACTACACCAACACGGAAACGTCCTGATACCAAGTCTGACACTAAGTGGACCCAGTGTAATGGTACAGGTACGGTTTTTGTCTCTATCCCCTGTAATATGACATGTGAGCCACAATACGTTTCAGGAGACCAGGGTAAAGCATCAGTAATGATTACTGACTGCGCCGCCCGGTGTCACGTAGGATTTGGATAGGCTTTTGATCAGTTGGTTCTCCTGTTAAGGAAACATAACCGGCAGAGATAAACGGAGCATAGACAGGATCCGGTTGCGGTTTATTTTTCAAAACTGGGCAGTCCGCAATCACGTGACCCTTTTGGTGACAGTAAAAACATTCACGGACTTCATGAAAAGGCTTAGGGTTGTCAGAGGAAAAGCGACCTGAACGAGGAACTGATGACGTAATCGTCCGGCCTTCAAAACGTGGTGCACCAAAGACAGTCTTGTGTGTCAAAGCGTACTCATCTGCCAACACTGCTGCTTGGGCCAATGTCACCACTTTCTGTTCATTTAAATGAACTACAATTCTATCTGGGAGGTTGCTTTTAAATTCCTCCAACAGCATCAACTCCCGAATATCAGCAAAGGTGTTAGCTTTGCTGGCTGAACACCAACGACTAAACAGAGACTCTTTGTCCCGAGCAAATTCAACAAATGTACGGTGAGACGTTTTTGTGGTTCCTGAAGCGCTGCCTATAAGCTTCAGGCACCAACTCATAAGCCCGCAACATGGTAGTTTTAACTGTATCGTAATGTAAACTGTCTTCCAGGGAGAGAGCAGCTACTACTTCCTGGGCTTTCCCAGACAATTTACATTGTAACAGAAGCGGCCAAACCTCGAGTGGCCAATGCAGCGCAGCGGCCACACGCTCAAACGCAGAGAAATAAGAATCAACTTCCGACTCTCGGAATGGAGGGACTAAAGCTATGTTTTTACTCACATCGAAGTGGGCTTGATGATGAGCAGCTTGTGGAGTCGCACTGGAGCCAGCATCTAGCTCCAGTTGTCGGATCCTCACCTCCTTGTCAGCTTCTATTTTCCTAATTTCAAGTTCAAAATTCATCTGTCTCTCTTTATCTTTTTGCTCCATTTCTAACCGAGCCAGCCTCACCTTCAGCCTAGCAGTCCCATCTGAACGACCCGAAGCAGAAGATAAAGGATCGAATCGGGGCAATGTAAAAGGGGTACGAGGAACCCCTTCCTCCGCCCTGTCCTCTGACTTGGCATCAGAAGGTCTACCCGTCTCCTCTCCTTGCAATGAGAGAATCCGTTCTCTCACTAAACCCTCCCTGACTAGCACCAACAGCTCAGCCTTTAGGGCTTTCTCAGGGAATACAAATCCATAATGGTCAGCTATAGCTATAAGGTCCACTTTACGAAACCTCACCAAACAATCAATAGAGGGCGCTTCAAAAAACTTGGAGATGGCTGAGGCAGCCATATTTTTTCCAATGCAGTCTCCTGAACACACTAACTAAACAAGTCATCCAAACTCACAACCTACCATCACACCTCAATCACTAACCACAGAGAGAGCTCAGAGCAGCAGGGTCCGGTGGGTTTAATGGAAAGATCCCGGATGAGCCCGCATTATGTTACGCACGCCTCTATGAAGAGGGAACGCAACACCCTGCTACAACTAAACTCTCTGTGAAGCGAAAAAGGTATGGACTGTAGGTGCGAGTAAAAATGACAACAAGCAGAATGTGGTACCGTTTACAAGGACTTTATTCCTTTACTTCCTGGGCTTTCCCAGACAATTTAGAAAGATGTTTGTTTCTGTCGGCGCGATGCGTGGAGAAACCCGCTGGCTGCACCGCTTCGGATTGCGTCTCTCCAGTTAGCCATGTTTCCGTGAAGCAGAGAACGTTACAGTCTCTGATGTCCCTCTGGAATGCTACCCTTGCTCGGATTTCATCAACCTTGTTGTCAAGAGACTGGACATTGGCAAGAAGAATGCTACGGAGTGGGGCACGATGTGCCCGTCTCCGGAGTCTGACCAGAAGACCGCTTCGTTTCCCTCTTTTTCTGAGTCGTTTTTTTGGGTCGCTGCATGGGAACCATTCCGTGGCACTGGTTGTAAGGCAGAACACAGGACACCAGCTAGATCTACTGTCTCTATTATATTATGGCAGACCAGCTAGATCCACTGTCTCTATTATATTATGACAGACCAGCTAGATCTACTGTCTGTATTATATTATGACTGACCAGCAAGATATACTGTCTCTATTATATTATGACAGACCAGCAAGATCTACGGTCTCTATTATATAATGACAGATCAGCTAGATCTACTGCCTCAATTATAGTATGACAGACCAGCTAGATATACTGTCTCTATTATATTATGACAGACCAGCTAGATCTACTGCCTAAATTTTAATATGACAGACCAGCTAGATCAACTGGCTCTATTATATTATGACAGACCAGCAAGATCTACGGTCTCTATTATATTATGATAGACCAGCTAGATCTACTGTCTCTATTATATAATGACAGGCCAGCTAGATCTACTGCCTCAATTATAGTATGACAGACCAGCTAGATCTACTGTCTCTATTATATTATAACAGACCAGCTAGATCTAGTGCCTCTATTATAATATGACAGACCAGCAAGATACACTGTCTCTATTATATTATGACAGACCAGCTAGATGTACTGTCTCTAGTATATTATGACTGACCAGCTAGATCTCCTGTCTCCATTATATTATGACAGACCAGCTAGATCTACTGCCTCAATTATAATATGACAGACCAGCTAGATCTACTGTCTCTATTATATTATGACAGACCAGCTAGATCTACTGCCTCAATTATAATATGACAGACCAGCTAGATCTACTGTCTCTATTATATTATGACAGACCAGCTAGATCTACTGCCTCTATTATAATATGACAGACCAGTTAGATCTACTGTCTCTATTATATTATGACAGACCAGCTCAATATACTGTCTCTATTATGTTATGACAGACCAGCTAGATCTACTGTCTCTATTATATTATGATAGACCAGCAAGATCTACTGTCTCTATTATATTATGATAGACCAGCTAGATCTACTGTCTCTATTATATTATGACAGACCAGCTAGATCTACTGCCTCAATTATAGTATGACAGACCAGCTAGATCTACTGTCTCTATTATCCTATAACAGACCAGCAAGATATACTGTCTCTATTATATTATGATAGACCAGCTAGATCTACTGTCTCTATTATATTATGATAGACCAACAAGATATACTGTGTCTATTATATTATGGCAGACCAGCTAGATCTACTGTCTCTATTATATTATGACAGACCAGCTAGATCTACTGTCTCTATTATATTATGACAGACCAGCTAGATCTACTGTCTCTATTATATTATGACAGACCAGCTAGATCTACTGTCTCTATTATATTATGATAGACCAGCTAGATATACTGTCTCTATTATATTATGACAGACCAGCTAGATCTACTGTCTCTATTATATTATAACAGACCAGCTAGATCTACTGCCTCAATTATAATATGACAGACCAGCAAGATATACTGTCTCTATTATATTATGACAGACCAGCTAGATCTACTGTCTCTATTATATTATGACAGACCAGCTAGATCTACTGTCTCTATTATATTATGACAGACCAGCTAGATCTACTGCCTCAATTATAATATGACAGACCAGCTAGATCTACTGTCTCTATTATATTATGACAGACCAGCTAGATCCACTGCCTCTATTATAATATTGACAGACCAGCTAGATCTACTGTCTCTATTATATTATGACAGACCAGCTAGATCCACTGTCTCATTACATTATGACAGACCAGCTAGATCTACTGTCTCTATTATATTATGATAGACCAGCTAGATCTACTTTCTCAAAAATATTATGACAGACCAGCTAGATCTACTGTCTCTTTTATATTATGACAGACCAGCTATATCTACAGCCTCAATTATATTATGACAGATCAGCTAGATATTCTGCCTCTTTAATATTATGACAGACCAGCTAGATCTGCTGTCTCTATTATATTATGGCAGATGAGCTGGATCTACACTCTCAATTATGTTACGAAAGACCAGCTAGGTTTACTGTCTCTAGTATATTTTGACAGACCAGCTATATCTACTGCCTCTTTTATATTATGACAGACCAGCTGGAACAACTGTCTCAACTATATTATTACAGACCAGCTAGATCTACTGTCTCAATTATATAATGGCAGACAAGCTAGATCTACTGTCTCATTTATATTATGACAGACCAGCTATATCTACTGCCTCAATGATATTATGATAGACCAGCTGGATCTACTGTCTCTATTATATTATGACAGACCAGCTAGATTTACTGTCTCTAGTATATTTTGACAGACCAGCTACATCTACAGTCTCTAATATGTTATGATAGACCAGCTAGATCTACTTTCTCTATTATATTATGACAGACCAGCTATATCTACTGTCTCTCTTATATTATGACAAACCAGCTAGATCTACTGTCTCTATTAGTGTATCCTGACCCTCCTGATCTCAGCCTCCAGTATTTATGCAGACCAGCTAGTTTACTGTCGGGGGCTAGGGTTAGTTTGTTATATCTGGAGACCAGCTGATCTATTCGGTGTCCTTTGTGAATCTAAGTGTGCGTTCTCTAATCTCTCTTTCTCTCTCTATATCTGAGGACCTGAGCCCTAGGACCATGCCCCAGGATCTACTGCCTCTATTTACCTGACATGATGACTATGACAGTCCCCAGTCCACTGTCTCTGCTGCTTATCCAGTTTCAACTGACCTGAGCCCTAGGACCATGCCCCGGGACTGCCTGAGATGATACTCCTTGCTGTCCCCAGTCCACCTGACAGACCTGCTCCAGTTTCTACTGTTCTATTATATTATGACAGACCATGCTGGTCATTTATGAACATTTGAACATCTTGGCCATGTTCTGTTATAATTATGACAGCCAGAAGAGGACTGGCCACCCCAGATAGCCTGGTTCCTCTCTAGGTTTCTTATAGACAGGCCTTTCTAGGGATTTTTCCTAGCCACCGTGCTTCTACACCTGCATTGCTTGCTGTTTGGGGTTTTATGGGTTATGACAGCACTTTGAGATATACTGATCTCGAAGGGCTATATAAATAAATTTGATTTGATTTACTGTCTCAGTTATATTATGACAGACCAGCTAGAACTACAGTCTCTATTATATTATGACAGACCAGCTAGATCTACTGCCTTTTTATATTATGACAGACCAGCTAGAACTACTGTCTTAATTATATTATGACAGACCAGATGATCTACTGTCTCTATTATATTATGACAGACCAGCAAGATATACTGTCTCTATTATATTATGACAGACCAGCTAGATCTACTGTCTCTATTATATTATGACAGACCAGCTAGATCTACTGTCTCTATTATATTATGACAGACCAGCTAGATCTACTGTCTCTTTTATATTATGACAGACCAGCTCAATATACTGTCTCTATTATATTATGACAGGCCAGCTAGATCTACTATCTCTATCATATTATGATAGACCAGCAAGATATACTGTCTCTATTATATTATGACAGACCAGCTAGATCTACTGTCTCTATTATATTATGATATACCAGCTAGATCTACTGCCTCAATTATAATATGACAGACCAGCTAGATCTACTGTCTCTATTATATTATGACAGACCAGCAATATATACTGTCTCTATTATATTATGACAGACCAGCTAGATCTACTGTCTCTATTATTTTATGACAGACCAGCTAGATCTACTGCCTCAATTATATTATGACAGACCAGCTAGATCTACTGTCTCTATTATATTATGATAGACCAGCTAGATCTACTGTCTCTATTATATTATGGCAGACCAGCTAGATCTACTGTCTCTTATATATTATGACAGACCAGCTCAATATACTGTCTCTATTATATTATGACAGGCCAGCTAGATCTACTGTCTCTATTATATTATAATAGACCAGCAAGATCTACTGTCTCTATTATATTATGACAGACCAGCTAGATCTACTGCCTCAATTATAATATGACAGACCAGCTAGATCTACTGTCTCTATTATATTATGACAGACCAGCAAGATATACTGTCTCTATTATATTATGACAGACCAGCTAGATCTACTGTCTCTATTATATTATGACAGACCAGCTAGATCTACTGTCTCTATTATATTATGATAGACCAGCTAGATCTACTGTCTATATTATATTATGATAGACCAGCTAGATCTACTGTCTCTATTATATTATGATAGACCAGCTAGATCTACTGTCTCTATTATATTATGACAGACCAGCTAGATCTACTGTCTCTATTATATTATGACAGACCAGCAAGATATACTGTCTCTATTATATTATGACAGACCAGCTAGATCTACTGTCTCTATTATATTATGACAGACCAGCTAGATCTACTGTCTCTATTATATTATGACAGACCAGCAAGATATACTGTCTCTATTATATTATGACAGACCAGCAAGATATACTGTCTCTGTTATATTATGACAGACCAGCTAGATCTACTGTCTCTATTATATTATGACAGACCAGCTAGATCTACTGTCTCTATTATATTATGACAGACCAGCTAGATCTACTGTCTCTATTATAGTATGACAGACCAGCTAGATCTACTGTCTCTATTATATTATGATAGACCAGCTAGATCTACTGTCTCTATTATATTATGATAGACCAGCTAGATCTATTGCCTCTATTATATTATGACAGACAAGCTAGATCTACTGCCTCAATTATAGTATGACAGACCAGCTAGATCTACTGTCTCTATTATATTATGACAGACCCGCAAGATATACTGTCCCTATTATATTATGACAGACCAGCTAGATCTACTGTCTCTATTATATTATGACAGACCAGCAAGATCTACTGTCTCTTTTATATTATGATAGACCAGCAAGATATAATGTCTCTATTATATTATGACAGACCAGCTAGATCTACTGTCTCTATTATATTATGACAGACCAGCTAGATCTACTGTCTCTAATATATTATGACAGACCAGCTAGATATACTGTCTCTATGATATTATGATAGACCAGCAAGATATACTGTGTCTATTATATTATGACAGGCCAGCTAGATCTACTCTCTATTATATTATGATAGACCAGCTAGATCTACTGTCTCTATTATATTATGACAGACCAGCTAGATCTACTGTCTCTATTATATTATGACAGACCAGCTAGATCTACTGCCTCAATTATATTATAACAGACCAGCAAGATATACTGTCTCTATTATATTATGACAGACCAGCTAGATCTACTGTCTATATTATATTATGATAGACCAGCTAGATCTACTGTCTATATTATATTATGATAGACCAGCTAGATCTACTGTCTCTATTATATTATGATAGACCAGCTAGATCTACTGCCTCTATTATATTATGACAGACAAGCTAGATCTACTGCCTCAATTATAGTATGACAGACAAGCTAGATCTACTGTCTCTATTATCCTATAACAGACCAGCAAGATATACTGTCTCTATTATATTATGACAGACCAGCTAGATCTACTGTCTCTATTATATTATGACAGACCAGCTAGATCTACTGCCTCTATTATAATATGACAGACCAGTTAGATCTACTGTCTCTATTATATTATGACAGACCAGCTCAATATACTGTCTCTATTATGTTATGACAGACCACCTAGATCTACTGTCTCTATTATATTATGACAGACCAGCTAGATCTACTGTCTCTATTATATTATGACAGACCAGCTAGATCTACTGTCTCTATTATATTATGACAGACCAGCTAGATCTCCTGTCTCTATTATTTTATAACAGACCAGCTAGATCTACTGCCTCAATTATTTTATGACAGACCAGCTAGATCTACTGTCTCTATTATATTATGATAGACCAGCTAGATCTACTGTCTCTATTATATTATGGCAGACCAGCTAGATCTACTGTCTCTTATATATTATGACAGACCAGCTCAATATACTGTCTCTATTATATTATGACAGGCCAGCTAGATCTACTGTCTCTATTATATTATGATAGACCAGCAAGATCTACTGTCTCTATTATATTATGATAGACCAGCTAGATCTACTCTCTCTATTTTATTATGACAGACCAGCTAGATCTACTGCCTCAATTATAGTATGACAGACCAGCTAGATCTCCTGTGTCTATTATATTGTGACAGACCAGCTAGATCTACTGCCTCAATTATTTTATGACAGACCAGCTAGATCTACTGCCTCAATTATAGTATGACAGACCATCAAGATATACTGTCTCTATTATATTATGATAGACCAGCTAGATCTACTGTCTCTATTATATTATGATAGACCAGCTAGATCTACTGTCTCTATTATATTATGATAGACCAGCTAGATCTATTGCCTCTATTATATTATGACAGACAAGCTAGATCTACTGCCTCAATTATAGTATGACAGACCAGCTAGATCTACTGTCTCTATTATATTATAACAGACCAGCAAGATATACTGTCTCTATTGTATTATGATAGACCAGCTCAATCTACTGTCTCTATTATATTATGACAGACCAGTTAGATCTACTGTCTCTATTATATTATGATAGACCAGCAAGATATACTGTCTCTATTGTATTATGACAGACCAGCTAGATCTACTGTCTCTATTATATTATGGCAGACCAGCTAGATCTACTGTCTCTAATATATTATGACAGACCAGCTAGATATACTGTCTCTATGATATTATGATAGACCAGCAGGATATACTATGTCTATTATATTATGACAGGCCAGCTAGATCTACTCTCTCTATTATATTATGATAGACCAGCTAGATCTACTGTCTCTATTATATTATGACAGACCAGCTAGATCTACTGTCTCTATTATATTATGACAGACCAGCTAGATCTACTGCGTCAATTATATTATGACAGACCAGAAAGGTATACTGTCTCTATTATATTATGACAGACCAGCTAGATCTACTGTCTCTATTATATTATGGCACACTAGCTAGATCTACTGTCCTTATTATATTATGATAGACAAGCAAGATACACTGTGTCTATTATATTATGACAGACCAGCTAGATCTACTCTCTCTATTATATTATGATAGACCAGCTAGATCTACTGTCTCTGTTGTATTATGACAGACCAGCTAGATCTACTGTCTCTATTATATTATGACAGACCAGCAAGATATACTGTCTCTATTATATTATGACAGACCAGTTAGATCTACCGTCTCTATTATATTATGATAGACCAGCTAGATCTACTGTCTCTATTATATTATGACAGACCAGCTAGATCTACTGCCTCAATTATAGTATGACAGACCAGCAAGATATACTGTCTCTATTATATTATGACAGACCAGCTAGATCTGCTGTCTCTATTATATTATGACAGACCAGCTAGATCTATTGTCTCTATTATATTATGGCAGACCAGCTAGATCTACTGTCTCTAATATATTATGACAGACCAGCTAGATCTACTGTTTCTATTATATTATGACAGACCAGCTAGATCTGCCATCTCTATTATATTATGACAGACCAGCAAGATATACTGTCTCTATTATATTATGACAGACCAGCTAGATCTGCTGTCTCTATTATATTATGACAGACCAGCTAGATCTATTGTCTCTAGTATATCAAATCAAATCAAATCAAATCAAATGTTATTTGTCACATACACATGGTTAGCAGATGTTAATGCGAGTGTAGCGAAATGCTTGTGCTTCTAGTTCCGACAATGCAGTAATAACGAACAAGTAATCTAACTAACAATTCCAAAAAAAAAACTACTGTCTTATACACAGTGTAAGGGGATAAAGAATATGTACATAAGGATATATGAATGAGTGATGGTACAGAGCAGCATAGGCAAGATACAGTAGATGATATCGAGTACAGTATATACATATGAGATGAGTATGTAAACCAAGTGGCATAGTTAAAGTGGCTAGTGATACATGTATTACATAAGGATGCAGTCGATGATATAGAGTACAGTATCTACATATGCATATGAGATGAATAATGTAGGGTAAGTAACATTATATAAGGTAGCATTGTTTAAAGTGGCTAGTGATATATTTACATCATTTCCCATCAATTCCCATGATTAAAGTGGCTGGAGTAGAGTCAGTGTCATTGACAGTGTGTTGGCAGTAGCCACTCAATGTTAGTGGTGGCTGTTTAACAGTCTGATGGCCTTGAGATAGAAGCTGTTTTTCAGTCTCTCGGTCCCGGCTTTGATGCACCTGTACTGACCTCGCCTTCTGGATGACAGCGGGGTGAACAGGCAGTGGCTCGGGTGGTTGATGTCCTTGATGATCTTTATGGCCTTCCTGTAGCATCGGGTGGTGTAGGTGTCCTGGAGGGCAGGTAGTTTGCCCCCGGTGATGCGTTGTGCAGACCTCACTACCCTCTGGAGAGCCTTACGGTTGAGGGCGGTGCAGTTGCCATACCAGGCGGTGATACAGCCCGCCAGGATGCTCTCGATTGTGCATCTGTAGAAGTTTGTGAGTGCTTTTGGTGACAAGCCGAATTTCTTCAGCCTCCTGAGGTTGAAGAGGCGCTGCTGCGCCTTCCTCACGATGCTGTCTGTGTGAGTGGACAAATTCAGTTTGTCTGTGATGTGTATGCCGAGGAACTTAAAACTTGCTACCCTCTCCACTACTGTTCCATCGATGTGGATGGGGGTGTTCCCTCTGCTGTTTCCTGAAGTCCACAATCATCTCCTTAGTTTTGTTGACGTTGAGTGTGAGGTTATTTTCCTGACACCACACTCCGAGGGCACTCACCTCCTCCCTGTAGGCCGTCTCGTCGTTGTTGGTAATCAAGCCTACCACTGTTGTGTCGTCCGCAAACTTGATGATTGAGTTGGAGGCGTGCGTGGCCACGCAGTCGTGGGTGAACAGGGAGTACAGGAGAGGGCTCAGAACGCACCCTTGTGGGGCCCCAGTGTTGAGGATCAGTGGAGAGGAGATGTTGTTGCCTACCCTCACCACCTGGGGCGGCCCGTCAGGAAGTCCAGTACCCAGTTGCACAGGGCGGGGTCGAGACCCAGGGTCTCGAGCTTGATGACGAGCTTGGAGGGTACTATGGTGTTGAATGCCGAGCTGTAGTCGATGAACAGCATTCTCACATAGGTATTCCTCTTGTCCAGATGGGTTAGGGCAGTGTGCAGTGTGGTTGAGATTGCATCGTCTGTGGACCTATTTGGGCGGTAAGCAAATTGGAGTGGGTCAAGGGTGTCAGGTAGGGTGGAGGTGATATGGTCCTTGACTAGTCTCTCAAAGCACTTCATGATGACGGATGTGAGTGCTACGGGGCGGTAGTCGTTTAGCTCAGTTACCTTAGCTTTCTTGGGAACAGGAACAACGGTGGCCCTCTTGAAGCATGTGGGAACAGCAGACTGGTATAGGGATTGGTTGAATATGTCCGTAAACACACCGGCCAGCTGGTCTGCGCATGCTCTGAGGGCGCGGCTGGGGATGCCGTCTGGGCCTGCAGCCTTGCGAGGGTTAACACGTTTAAATGTCTTACTCACTTCGGCTGCAGTGAAGGAGAGACCGCATGTTTTCGTTGCAGGCCGTGTCAGTGGCACTGTATTGTCCTCAAAGCGGGCAAAAAGTTATTTAGTCTGCCTGGGAGCAAGACATCCTGGTCCGTGACTGGGCTGGGTTTCTTCCTGTAGTCCGTGATTGACTGTAGACCCTGCCACATGCCTCTTGTGTCTGAGCCGTTGAATTGAGATTCTACTTTGTCTCTGTACTGGCGCTTAGCTTGTTTGATAGCCTTGCGGAGGGAATAGCTGCACTGTTTGTATTCAGTCATGTTACCAGACACCTTGCCCTGATTAAAAGCAGTGGTTCGCGCCTTCAGTTCCACACGAATGCTGCCATCAATCCACGGTTTCTGGTTAGGGAATGTTTTAATCGTTGCTATGGGAACGACATCTTCAACGCACGTTCTAATGAACTCGCACACCGAATCAGCGTATTCGTCAATGTTGTTGTCTGACGCAATACGAAACATCTCCCAGTCCATGTGATGGAAGCAGTCTTGGAGTGTGGAGTCAGCTTGGTCGGCCCAGCGTTGGACAGACCTCAGCGTGGGAGCTTCTTGTTTTAGTTTCTGTCTGTAGGCAGGGATCAACAAAATGGAGTCGTGGTCTGCTTTTCCGAAAGGGGGGCGGGGCAGGGCCTTATATGCGTCGCGGAAGTTAGAGTAACAATGATCCAGGGTCTTTCCACCCCTGGTTGCGCAATCGATATGCTGATCAAATTTAGGGAGTCTTGTTTTCAGATTAGCCTTGTTAAAATCCCCAGCTACAATGAATGCAGCCTCCGGATAAATCGTTTCCAGTTTGCAGAGAGTTAAATAAAGTTCGTTCAGAGCCATCGATGTGTCTGCTTGGGGGGATATATACGGCTGTGATTATAATCGAAGAGAATTCTCTTGGTAGATAATGCGGTCTACATTTGATTGTGAGGAATTCTAAATCAGGTGAACAGAAGGATTTGAGTTCCTGTATGTTTCTTTCATCACACCATGTCACGTTGGCCATAAGGCATACGCCCCCGCCCCTCTTCTTACTGTTACGCACACCTCTATGAAGAGGGAACGCAACACCCTGCTACAACTAAACTCTCTGTGAAGCGAAAAAGGTATGGACTGTAGGTGCGAGTAAAAATGACAACAAGCAGAATATGGTACCGTTTACAAGGACTTTATTCCTTTACACGGTAATATGGGGAAAAGGGGCTGGACGGAACCAAAGCAAAGAAAGTAAATCTCAAAGCCCCCCTCTCCTATTTTACCTGCCTACCCACTACTTACCTAATTTAGCACCACCTGGTGCCCTAACCAAAATACAAGGGGTGGTCCACCCAGGTCTTACCTAGTGTGTCTAGACAGCGAATATGCTACGGGTATATGTATGCCCGCGGGCCTCTTGCCTAAGCACTCCCTAGGTGCCTTCCCCTTTCCCCCTGGGAACAAATGAAACAGAATATTAAACAATTTCAAACAAACTAAGAAACAAAAGGATGTCAAATAAGCTCTATCTGAGCAACAAACTCACAGAACATACCACTTTCCAGCAAATTCAACCTCTATCACAATCAATCTCAGCAATCCCTACCTCCAGCAAAATCTCTACCTCCAGCAAAATCTCTACCTCCAAAATCTCTACCTCCAAAAAGATCTCTACCTCCAAAAAGAAGAGATCTCCCCCTGAACAGAACACTGGCTTTTATATAGTGTCAGAAGGAATGGGTAATTGGAGACAGCTGCGTCTTGACGAGGGGGCGGGGTCAGCTCTCCAATTAGCCCTGGAGTCGACCAATCAGCTGCTTGAGGGATTTCAGGAAGCCATTTCCTGAAATAAACACATGTAAATACACAAACTACAACACATAATCTGGGGAACGTAACACGCCCACCACAAAAATTGCAAACCTAGTTTTGCAATAATAAATGCCAACGTATCCCCAGTTAGTAAACCCGTGATAGAGCGTCAGCAACCACATTCGCCGAGCCCTTCACATAAGCTATCTGTACATTATATCTTTGCACAATCAGAGCCCACCGCATAAGGCGGCGGTTCTGGTTGTACATTTGTTTCAAGAACACCAACGGATTATGGTCTGTGAAGACCACTACAGGCAAGGCACTGGAGCCCACATATACCTCAAAGAACTGTAAGGCAAGCAATAAAGCCAGCGTCTCTTGTTCGATTGTAGAGTACCTTGACTGACACGAGTTGAACTTACGGGAGAAGAAACTGACGGGCCGATCCACTCCGTCTTCATCTTCCTGTAAGAGAACCGCACCCACCCCCATAATACTAGCATCTACCTCCAACTTAAAAGGTTTGTCAAAGTTGGGGGCGGCAAGCACTGGGGCACTACAAAGTAGCGCTTTAGCGGACTCAAAAGCGTAGTTACAGTCCTTGGACCACTTGAATGGTACCTTGGGACTAAGCAGAGATGAAAGGGGAGCTACTACCGTCGAGAAATTCTTACAGAATGTACGATAGTACCCTACCATCCCTAGGAATCTGCGCAACTGGCGGCGAGTAGTGGGAGCAGGAAAGGCAACAATTGCTTCCACTTTGCCAGTTACTGGGCGCACTTGACCTCGTCCCACTTGTTTCCCTAAGTAAGTCACTGTAGCCTTCCCAAACTCACACTTGGCCAAATTGAGGGTTAAAGAAGCCTTCTCCAACCGCTGAAACACACTTTTCAAAGTGGAGAGATGATCAGACCAAGTAGACGAATGAATCACCACATCGTCAAGGTACGCAGTACAATTTGGCACATCTTCAAACACAATGTTAACTAGCCGCTGAAAAGTAGCAGGTGCATTACACATGCCAAAGGGCATCACAGTGTATTGTACAAAGTTATCTGGCGTAACAAAAGCCGATATGTCAGAAGCTCGAGAGGTCAGAGGCACCTGCCAATAACCTTTTAACAAATCTAACTTACTAACGTAAGCAGCAGAGCCTATTCTATCAATACAGTCATCTAAGCGAGGTAGAGGAAAAGAATCAGACTTTGTAACTGCATTTACGCGACGATAGTCCGTACATAAGCGGGACGTACCGTCAGGCTTAGGAACAAGAATACATGGAGAACTCCAGGAGCTGTTACTGGGTTTTGCCATGTCATTCTGTAATAAATAAGCTACCTCACTTTTCATTACCCATCTTTTCTTAGCATTAACCCGGTACGGATGCTGACGTATAGGAACAGCGTTCCCCACATCCACGTCATGTTCCAAGATGGATGTGCGACTTGGAATGTCCTGAAACACACTGAGAAAACTGTTTATCAATAGGATAAGATCCTTAGTTTGATCATTATCCAAATGTTCCATTTGAGAGGGTAACTTCTTCAGCATCTCTGAATTACATAGGCGTTCACCTTGCTGTAATGTATGGCGTAACTCCAACCCGTCCTCCTTATCCTCATCTAGGTCCCAGCCAGGCTTCAGCACCACCGCAGCCACACTGGAGACGGCGGGCTGGACCGGCTTACCTGAGGAGCTGTCGGGAGAATCACGCACATAATATGTTTTCAGCATGTTAACATGACACACGGGAAGAACGCCTTCGATCTGGTGTCTTTATCACATAATTGGTGTCATTGAGTTTCTTTTCCACCAGATATGGTCCAGAAAAACGTGCTGACAGAGATGAGCCAGGGATTGGCAACAAAACTAAAACTTGATCCCCTGGTGCAAATGAACGGCCAACAGCCTTTTTGTCATAATGCAACTTCATGCGTTTTTGAGACGAGGAGAGAGACTTTTGGGCTAACGCACATGCGGCGTGCAGTCTCTCCCGCATCTTACTGACATAATCCAACACATTTTTAGGGGCGCTACTGGGTGTAGGAGATAAGATATGCTCCTTCAAAACTTTCAGCGGACCCCGTGGGGTGTGTCCAAACACAAGGTCAGCAGGGCTGAACCCTAAGGACTCTTGTATCGTTTCCCTTATAGCAAATAGGACAAAGGGCACCCCCTCATCCCAATCAGTACTGGTATCCATACAATACTTGCGTAGCATTGCCTTCAGTGTCTGATGCCAGCGTTCTAGAGCCCCTTGACTCTCTGGATGATACGGACTGGAGACCTGATGGGAAATACACAATGTCTTTAACACATTTGAAAACAGTTTAGACATGAAGTTGGATCCCTGATCAGTTTGGATTACTTTAGGGAGTCCAAACGTAGAGAAGAACTTCACCAGTGCCTTCACCACAGTCTTAGCCGTTATAGTACGGAGAGGAATAGCCTCTGGGTATCGAGTAGCACTGCACATTATTGTTAGTAGGAACTGGTTACCTGACCTGGTTTTCGGCAATGGACCTACACAATCAATTATCACTCTTTCAAACGGTTCCCCTACCACAGGAATCGGGCAGAGTGGCGCTCGTGGAACTGTTTGATTCACTTTCCCAGTGAGTTGACATATGTGACATGTTTTACAAAATTGGACCACGTCAGACTTCAAACCTGGCCAGAAGAAATGACGAAGGACCCGGTTATAGGTCTTTGTGATCCCCAAGTGTCCAGACCACGCCTGGTCATGGGCGAGTGACAGCACCTGCTGTCGGAACGGT
Source organism: Oncorhynchus tshawytscha (assembly GCF_018296145.1). Lineage (NCBI taxonomy): Eukaryota > Metazoa > Chordata > Actinopteri > Salmoniformes > Salmonidae > Oncorhynchus > Oncorhynchus tshawytscha. Next base: position 44,444,474 of record NC_056449.1, on the reverse strand, counting down.
GTAGGAACCACCACTTGACACACTTCACTCCAGTCATTAATGGTGTCATGAGATGCCCATTTACGCATCAAAACTCCTGCTTCCATAAAGAAGGCTGTCTGTCTAGTTTTAGCTTCCTCAATGGAAATTACCGAAGCAAAACACTTGCGAAGACTGGTGTCTTCTTTTTGACAATTTTTGATTCAATCACCTTCTCAGGGGTGACAGACAAAAGAATGTCATGTAATTGGGGCGCGATTTCGTTTTCCCCTGCCTTAGTTTTTACGGGGGTAAAAACTGTCGGCAATGCAGAAGGAATACTCAGTGCATTGTCTTCTACCTCAACATTCTCAAAAATAGAACTAGCCAAATCCACCACATCTCCTAGCTTGCGAGATTGTGCCCTCGTTAACACACAAGCAGGAAAAACATGTGGAAATGCTTGAACCAATTTCTCATCTGTAGTTCTGATTTCTGGGTTGTCTACTACCTCTAACACAGGAGTGACATTACCACCAGCAATATCATTCCCTAGTAGCAATTTTACTCCTGATACTGGCAGTGTAGACACTACACCAACACGGAAACGTCCTGATACCAAGTCTGACACTAAGTGGACCCAGTGTAATGGTACAGGTACGGTTTTTGTCTCTATCCCCTGTAATATGACATGTGAGCCACAATACGTTTCAGGAGACCAGGGTAAAGCATCAGTAATGATTACTGACTGCGCCGCCCGGTGTCACGTAGGATTTGGATAGGCTTTTGATCAGTTGGTTCTCCTGTTAAGGAAACATAACCGGCAGAGATAAACGGAGCATAGACAGGATCCGGTTTCTCAAATGCTGAGTCAATATCTCATCCAATGGACAGATCCAAAGACTTGACTAAACCCAAACTTTTCATTTTTGGGGATGGTGACTGGGACTGTTGCGGTTTATTTTTCAAAACTGGGCAGTCCGCAATCACGTGACCCTTTTGGTGACAGTAAAAACATTCACGGACTTCATGAAAAGGCTTAGGGTTGTCAGAGGAAAAGCGACCTGAACGAGGAACTGATGACGTAATCGTCCGGCCTTCAAAACGTGGTGCACCAAAGACAGTCTTGTGTGTCAAAGCGTACTCATCTGCCAACACTGCTGCTTGGGCCAATGTCACCACTTTCTGTTCATTTAAATGAACTACAATTCTATCTGGGAGGTTGCTTTTAAATTCCTCCAACAGCATCAACTCCCGAATATCAGCAAAGGTGTTAGCTTTGCTGGCTGAACACCAACGACTAAACAGAGACTCTTTGTCCCTAGCAAATTCAACAAATGTACGGTGAGACGTTTTTTTGTGGTTCCTGAAGCGCTGCCTATAAGCTTCAGGCACCAACTCATAAGCCCGCAACATGGTAGTTTTAACTGTATCGTAATGTAAACTGTCTTCCAGGGAGAGAGCAGCTACTACTTCCTGGGCTTTCCCAGACAATTTACATTGTAACAGAAGCGGCCAAACCTCGAGTGGCCAATGCAGCGCAGCGGCCACACGCTCAAACGCAGAGAAATAAGAATCAACTTCCGACTCTCGGAATGGAGGGACTAAAGCTATGTTTTTACTCACATCGAAGTGGGCTTGATGATGAGCAGCTTGTGGAGTCGCACTGGAGCCAGCATCTAGCTCCAGTTGTCGGATCCTCACCTCCTTGTCAGCTTCTATTTTCCTAATTTCAAGTTCAAAATTCATCTGTCTCTCTTTATCTTTTTGCTCCATTTCTAACCGAGCCAGCCTCACCTTCAGCCTAGCAGTCCCATCTGAACGACCCGAAGCAGAAGATAAAGGATCGAATCGGGGCAATGTAAAAGGGGTACGAGGAACCCCTTCCTCCGCCCTGTCCTCTGACTTGGCATCAGAAGGTCTACCCGTCTCCTCTCCTTGCAATGAGAGAATCCGTTCTCTCACTAAACCCTCCCTGACTAGCACCAACAGCTCAGCCTTTAGGGCTTTCTCAGGGAATACAAATCCATAATGGTCAGCTATAGCTATAAGGTCCACTTTACGAAACCTCACCAAACAATCAATAGAGGGCGCTTCAAAAAACTTGGAGATGGCTGAGGCAGCCATATTTTTTCCAATGCAGTCTCCTGAACACACTAACTAAACAAGTCATCCAAACTCACAACCTACCATCACACCTCAATCACTAACCACAGAGAGAGCTCAGAGCAGCAGGGTCCGGTGGGTTTAATGGAAAGATCCCGGATGAGCCCGCATTATGTTACGCACGCCTCTATGAAGAGGGAACGCAACACCCTGCTACAACTAAACTCTCTGTGAAGCGAAAAAGGTATGGACTGTAGGTGCGAGTAAAAATGACAACAAGCAGAATGTGGTACCGTTTACAAGGACTTTATTCCTTTACTTCCTGGGCTTTCCCAGACAATTTAGAAAGATGTTTGTTTCTGTCGGCGCGATGCGTGGAGAAACCCGCTGGCTGCACCGCTTCGGATTGCGTCTCTCCAGTTAGCCATGTTTCCGTGAAGCAGAGAACGTTACAGTCTCTGATGTCCCTCTGGAATGCTACCCTTGCTCGGATTTCATCAACCTTGTTGTCAAGAGACTGGACATTGGCAAGAAGAATGCTACGGAGTGGGGCACGATGTGCCCGTCTCCGGAGTCTGACCAGAAGACCGCTTCGTTTCCCTCTTTTTCTGAGTCGTTTTTTTGGGTCGCTGCATGGGAACCATTCCGTGGCACTGGTTGTAAGGCAGAACACAGGACACCAGCTAGATCTACTGTCTCTATTATATTATGGCAGACCAGCTAGATCCACTGTCTCTATTATATTATGACAGACCAGCTAGATCTACTGTCTCTATTATATTATGACAGACCAGCAAGATCTACTGTCTCTATTATATTATGACAGACCAGCTAGATCAACTGGCTCTATTATATTATGACAGACCAGCAAGATCTACGGTCTCTATTATATAATGACAGATCAGCTAGATCTACTGCCTCAATTATAGTATGACAGACCAGCAAGATATACTGTCTCTATTATATTATGACAGACCAGCTAGATCTAATCTCTCTATTATATTATGATAGACCAGCTAGATCTACTGTCTCTATTATATTATGACAGACCAGCTAGATCTACTGTCTCTATTATATTATGATAGACCAGCTAGATCTACTGTCTCTATTATATTATGACAGACCAGCTAGATCTACTGCCTCAATTATAGTATGACAGACCAGCTAGATCTACTGTCTCTATTATATTATGACAGACCAGCAAGATATACTGTCTCTATTATATTATGACAGACCAGCTAGATCTACTACCTCTATTATATTATGACAGACCAGCTAGATCTCCTGTCTCTATTATATTATGACAGACCAGCTATATATGTGGTGTCTATAATATTATGACAGACCAGCTAGATCTACTGTCTCTGTTATATAATAACAGACCAGCAAGATATACTGTCTCTATTATATTATGACAGACCAGCTAGATCTGCTGTCTCTATTATATTATGATAGACCAGCTAGATCTACTTCCTCTATTATATTATGACAGACCAGCAAGATCTACTGTCTCTATTATATTATGACAGACCAGCAAGATATACTCAATCTATTATATTATGACAGACCAGCTAGATCTACTGTCTCTATTATATTATGGCAGACCAGCTAGATCTACTGTCTGTATTATATTATGACTGACCAGCAAGATATACTGTCTCTATTATATTATGATAGACCAGCTAGATCTACTGCCACAATTATAATATGACAGACCAGCTAGATCTACTGTCTCTATTATATTATGACAGACCAGCTAGATCTCCTGTCTCTATTATATGATGACAGACCAGCTAGATCTCCTGTCTCTATTATATTATGAAAGACCAGCTAGATCTACTGTCTCTGTTATATTATGGCAGACCAGCTAGATCTACTGTCTCTAACATATTATGACAGACCAGCTAGATCTACTGTCTCTATTATGTTATGACAGACCATCTAGATCTACTGTCTCTATTATATTATGACAGACCAGCTAGATCTACTGTCTCTATTATATTATGATAGACCAGCTAGATCTACTGTCTCTATTATATTATGACAGACCAGCTAGATCTACTGTCTCTATTATATTATGACAGACCAGCAAAATATACAGTCTCTATTATATTATGACAGACCTGCAAGATATACTCTCTCTACTATATTATGAAAGACAAGCTAGATCTACTGTCTCTATTATATTATGATAGACCAGCTAGATCTACTGTCTCTATTATATAATGACAGGCCAGCTAGATCTACTGCCTCAATTATAGTATGACAGACCAGCTAGATCTACTGTCTCTATTATATTATAACAGACCAGCTAGATCTAGTGCCTCTATTATAATATGACAGACCAGCAAGATATACTGTCTCTATTATATTATGACAGACCAGCTAGATGTACTGTCTCTAGTATATTATAACTGACCAGCTAGATCTCCTGTCTCTATTATATTATGACAGACCAGCTAGATCTACTGCCTCAATTATAATATGACAGACCAGCTAGATCTACTGTCTCTATTATATTATGACAGACCAGCTAGATCTACTGCCTCAATTATAATATGACAGACCAGCTAGATCTACTGTCTCTATTATATTATGACAGACCAGCTAGATCTACTGCCTCTGTTATAATATGACAGATCAGTTAGATCTACTGTCTCTATTATATTATGACAGACCAGCTCAATATACTGTCTCTATTATGTTATGACAGACCAGCTAGATCTACTGTCTCTATTATATTATGATAGACCAGCAAGATCTACTGTCTCTATTATATTATGATAGACCAGCTAGATCTACTGCCTCTATTATATTATGACAGACAAGCTAGATCTACTGCCTCAATTATAGTATGACAGACAAGCTAGATCTACTGTCTCTATTATCCTATAACAGACCAGCAAGATATACTCTCTCTATTATATTATGACAGACCAGCTAGATCTGCTGTCTCTATTATATTATGACAGACCAGCTAGATCTACTATCTCTATCATATTATGACAGACCAGCAAGATATACTGTCTCTATTATATTATGACAGACCAGCTAGATCTACTGTCTCTATTATATTATTACAGACCAGCTAGATCTACTGCCTCAATTCTAGTATGACAGACCAGCTAGATCTACTCTCTCTATTATATTATGATAGACCAGCTAGATATACTGTCTCTATTATCATATGACAGACCAGCTAGATCTACTGTCTATATTATATTATAACAGACCAGCTAGATCTACTGCCTCAATTATAATATGACAGACCAGCAAGATATACTGTCTCTATTATATTATGACAGACCAGCTAGATCTACTGTCTCTATTATATTATGACAGACCAGCTATATCCACTGCCTCTATTATAATATTACAGACCAGCTCGATCTACTGCCGCTGTTATAATATGACAGATCAGTTAGATCTACTGTCTCTATTATATTATGACAGACCAGCTCAATATACTGTCTCTATTATATTATGATAGACCAGCTAGATCTACTTTCTCAAAAATATTATGACAGACCAGCTAGATATACTGTCTCTATTATATTATGACAGACCAGCTAGATCTACTGTCTCTATTATATTATGACAGACCAGCTAGATCTACTGTCTCTATTATATTATGACAGACCAGCTAGATCTACTGTCTCTATTATATTATGACAGACCAGCTATATCCACTGCCTCTATTATAATATTACAGACCAGCTCGATCTACTGTCTCTATGAAATTATGAGACCAGCTAGATCCACTGTCTCCATTACATTATGACAGACCAGCTAGATCTACTGTCTCAATTATATTATGATAGACCAGCTAGATCTACTTTCTCAAAAATATTATGACAGACCAGCTAGATCTACTGCCTCTTTTATATTATGGCAGACCAGCTAGAACAACTGTCTCAATTATATTATGGCAGACCAGCTAGATCTACTGTCTCCATTATATTATGACAGACCAGCTAGATCTACTGTCTCATTTATATTATGACAGACCAGCTATATCTACAGCCTCAATTATATTATGACAGATCAGCTAGATATTCTGCCTCTTTAATATTATGACAGACCAGCTAGATCTGCTGTCTCTATTATATTTTGACAGACCAGCTATATCTACTGCCTCTTTTATATTATGACAGACCAGCTGGAACAACTGTCTCAACTATATTATTACAGACCAGCTAGATCTACTGTCTCAATTATATAATGGCAGACAAGCTAGATCTACTGTCTCATTTATATTATGACAGACCAGCTATATCTACTGCCTCAATGATATTATGATAGACGAGCTGGATCTACTGTCGCTATTATATTATGACAGACCAGCTAGATTTACTGTCTCTAGTATATTTTGACAGACCAGCTTCATCTACAGTCTCTAATATGTTATGATAGACCTGCTAGGTCTACTTTCTCATTAATATTATGACAGACCAGCTATATCTACTGCCTCTTATATTATGACAAACCAGCTAGATCTACTCTCTCACAGTGTCTCCTGACCCCTCCTGTCTCAGCCTCCAGTATTTATGCTGCAGTAGTTTATGTGTCGGGGGGCTAGGGTTAGTTTGTTATATCTGGAGTACTTCTCCTGTCCTATTCGGTGTCCTTTGTGAATCTAAGTGTGCGTTCTCTAATTCTCTCTTTCTCTCTCTCTCTCTGAGGACCTGAGCCCTAGGACCATGCCCCAGGACTACCTGACATGATGACTCCTTGCTGTCCCCAGTCCACCTGGCCGTGCTGCTGCTCCAGTTTCAACTGACCTGAGCCCTAGGACCATGCCCCGGGACTGCCTGACATGATGACTCCTTGCTGTCCCCAGTCCACCTGACCGTGCTGCTGCTCCAGTTTCAACTGTTCTGCCTTATTATTATACGACCATGCTGGTCATTTATGAACATTTGAACATCTTGGCCATGTTCTGTTATAATCTCCACCCGGCACAGCCAGAAGAGGACTGGCCACCCCACATAGCCTGGTTCCTCTCTAGGTTTCTTCCTAGATTTGGCCTTTCTAGGGAGTTTTTCCTAGCCACCGTGCTTCTACACCTGCATTGCTTGCTGTTTGGGGTTTTAGGCTGGGTTTCTGTACAGCACTTTGAGATATCAGCTGATGTACGAAGGGCTATATAAATAAATTTGATTTGATTTACTGTATCAGTTATATTATGACAGACCAGCTAGAACTACTGTCTCAATTATATTATGACAGACCAGCTAGATCTACTGCCTTTTTTATATTATTACAGACCAGCTAGAACTACAGTCTTAATTAAATTATGGCAGACCAGATGGTCTTCTGTCTCAATTATATTATGGCAGATCAGCTAGATCTAGTGTCTCTCTTATATTATGACAGACCAGCTACATCTACTGTCTCTTGAATATTATGGTACACCAGCTAGATCTACTGTCTCAATTATATTATGACAGACCAACTATATCCACTGCCTCAATTATATTATGACAGACCAATTAGATCTTGTCGTGGAAATTTCCTCTATTTACCAAATCATGAGAGCAAACCACACACAAGTCAGAGTTAGTTATCAAAGTCCATCTTTAATTATATGAGCTCTATCACAACCCTGTGACTCTCAGATCAATTCAGTGTCTATCCATGAATTTTCTGAGAGTCCCTTCCACATTTCAACTGAGATCCTTTATAGCGAAGACACACATAGTCAGACAGCATAGACATAATAAATCCTTCAGCTTTGTCTCCTAAACTATGTTATTCTCTCAAACTCAGAACCATAAACAAATCCTCCATATCAACAGGCATCTATCAAATCCATCCTATCTTGACAAGATCACAGAGACACACTGACTGGCACACAGACATTGTGGAGCCAAGAGATACACGCTTGACCTCTCCCCTCTCTCCGGCCCAAACAACTTAGTCTTGACATAGAACAGATACTGCAACCCCGTATTATACAAAAATAACATTCTGATGAGAAGTAACTTACAAGCATATGATGAATATAAAACATCTTACCTATGTTACCAACCAATTCTGATTATTCGCCAACAATCTACTGCCTCAATTATATTATGACAGACCAGCTAGAACATCTGTGTCAATTATATTATGCCAGACCAGCTATAACTACTGTCTTAATTAAATTATGCCAGACCAGCTAGATCTGTCTCTATTATGTTATGACAGACGAGCTAGATCTACACTCTCAATTCTGTTACGAAAGATCAGCTAGATATACTGTCTCTAGTATATTATGACAGACCAGCTAGATGTACTGTCTCTAGTATATTTTGACAGACCAGCTAGATTTACATTCCTGCAACCCACCTGCCTCACCAATTAAAAAAAAAAAAGTATTATATTCCTCAAATCTGAACTCCACAATAGAGGCTAGCCAGAAGCTAGCCAGAAGCTAGTCAGTTTACTGGCTAACGTTAGTATTCAGCTAACCACGGTTGATGGTCTTCAGCTATCCTTTAGCTCGAAAAGCTATCGCCAGTTTTGTACAATGCAACTCAGACCAGAACATACCGGACCTATTTTTCTCTCCATATCCCCGGATTTCAACTGAAAGCCCTGGACATTTACACCTGGATCTCGCAGCTAGCTAGCTGCTATCCGTGTGACTATTGGCTTTCATCGATCCTGGAGCAAACATCAATTATTCCAGAGCTAGCCAGCTGAAGAGTTCCATCAGCCAATCCTGGACTACAATCACCTATCCGGACCCGTTTTACTGCCGATGCGGAGCCCCACCGGGCCTTCACGACTGGACTACCGATGTTATCTGCCCGAGGGAGTTATCCAACTGGCCCCTCTGTTGCGACGTTACCTGAACGCCCATCTGCGGTCCGCTAATCGTTAGCTGTCTTATCGGCTGCTATCTGAATAGGTCTATCGGACAATTTTTCTTGGGTCACTATAACTATATCTATTTTGCCAATTGGATTGATCCCCTCTACCACATGTAACCCCACTAATCTACCGACGGAAACACACGAGGTGGCTAAAAACAGACCTCCATCCTATGCTAGCTTGCTACCGATGACCCGGCTAGCTGCCTGAATCGCCGTGACCCCAACCAACCTCACTACTAACTGGACTCTTATGATCACTCGACTAAGCATGCCTCTCCTTAATGTAAATATGCATTGTCCATTGTTGTTCTGGTCAGTGTTTATTGGCTTATTTCACTGTAGAGCCTCTAGCCCTGCTCATTATACCTTATCCAACCTTTCAGTTCCACCACCCACACATGCGATTACGTCACCTGGTTTCAATTATGTTTCTAGAGACAATATATCTCTCAACATCACTCAATACCTAGGTTTACCTCCACTGTATTCACATCCCACCACACCTTTGTCTGTACATTATACCTTGAAGCTATTTTATTGCCCCCAGCAACCACCCTTTACTCTCTGTTCCGGACATTCTAGACGACCAATTCTCATAGCTTTTAGCCGTACCGTTATCCTCCTCTGGTGATGTAGAGGTTAATCCAGGTCCTGCAGTGCCTAGCTCCACTCCTATTTCCCAGGCGCTCTCTTTTGATGACTTCTGTAACCGTAATAGCCTTGGTTCATTTATGTTAACATTAGAAGCCTCCTCCCTCAGTTTGTTTTATTCACTGCTTTAGCACACTCTGCCAACCCGGATGTTCTATCCATGTCTGAATCCTGGCTTAGGAAGACCAGATTACCAACCATATTGAATGCCACCATACCTTCTCCACTATGCAATTGGTTTCAGAGCTGGTCATGGGTGCACCTCAGCCACGCTCAAGGTCCTAAACGATATCTTAACCGCCATCGATAAGAAACAATACTGTGCAGCTGTCAAGGATTTCCTCCTCTTCTTCCGAAGAGGAGAGGCGAAAAGGATCAGAGGACCAATATGCGGCGTGGTAAGTGTCCATGGTTCTTTTAATATGTAAATGTACACATGAACACTACAAAACAATAAACATGGAACGTGTGAAACCCTAAACAGTCCTATCTGGTGCAAAGACAGAGACAGGAACAAACACCCACAAACACACAGTGAAACCCAGGCTACCTAAGTATGATTCTCAATCAGAGACAACTAATGACACCTGCCTCTGATTGAGAACCATACTAGGCCGAAACATAGAAATACCCAAATTATAGAAAAACAAACATAGACTGCCCACCCAACTCACGCCCTGACCATACTAAATAAATACAAAACAAAGGAAATAAAGGTCAGAACGTGACAGCAGCCGTATTCATTGACATGGCCAAGGCTTTCGACTCTGTCAATCACCACATCCTCATCGGCAGACTCGACAGTCTTGGTTTCTCAAATGATTGCCTCGCCTGGTTCAACAACTTCTTCTCTGATAGAGTTCAGTGTGTCAAATCGGAGGCCTCTGGCAGTCTCTATGGGGGTGCCACAGGGTTCAATTCTTGGACCGACTCTCTTCTCTGTATACATCAATGATGTCGCTCTTGCTGCTGGTCTCTGATCCACCTCTACGCAGACAACACCATTCTGTATACTTCTGGCCCTTGGAGGAATGGGCCAAAATACCAGCAACAGTGTGTGAAAACCTTATGACATTTGACCTCTGCCATTACCAACAAAGGATATATAACAAAGTATTGAGAAACGTTTGTTATTGACCACATACTTATTTTCCACCATAATTTGCAAATAAATTCCTTAACAATCCTACAATGTGATTTTTTTCATTTTGTCTGTCATAGTTGAAGTGTACCTATGATGAAAATTACAGGCCTCTCTCATCTTTTTAAGTGAGAGAACTTGCACAATTGCTGGCTGACTAAATACTTTTTTGCCCCACTGTATCTCTCTGGTCACCTCCAAAACAAATTCTTCCTTTGGCCGCCTCTTCTTCCAGTTCTCTGCTGCCAATGACTGGAACGAACTACAAAAATCTCTGAAACTGGAAACACTTATCTCCCTCACCAGCTGTCAGAGCAGCGCACAGATTACTGCACCTGTACATAGCCCAAACAACTACCTCTTTCCCTACTTTATTTATTTTGCTCCTTTGCACCCCATTATTTCTAGCTCTACTTTGCACATTCTGCCACTGCAAATCTACCATTCCAGTGTTTTACTTGCTATATTGTATTTACTTTGCCACCAAGGCCTTTTTTTTGCCTTTACCTCCCTTATCTCACCTCACTTGCTCACATCGTATATAGACTCATTTTTCTACTGTATTTTTGACTGTATGTTTGTTTTACTCCATGTGTAACTCTGTGTTATTGATGCTGTAGGCTATATTACATGGATTAATTAGACTTTTTAACATGTAGATGTTCCAAAGGTCTGCATCAGTGGCTGGTAGGCTATGTGTTGAAGCCAGGAGATAATAAATGTGTTTGTTAATTAACAATCAATTACCATTAGACCGACAGTTACTTGCTTGACAATCACCGGCTGACCTAATTTTGTGACCGCCACACGGAGTAGCCCTACACACGGAGTAGCCCTACAGACGGAGTAGCCCTACAGACGGAGTAGCCCTACAGAGGGAGTAGCCCTACAGATGGAGTAGCCCTACAGACGGAGTAGCCCTACAGAGGGAGTAGCCCTACAGAGGGAGTAGCCCTACAGAGGGAGTAGCCCTACACACGGAGTAGCCCTACACACGGAGTAGCCCTACACACGGAGTAGCCCTACACACATATCCAGGATTTTATTTTTTTTGCTTACCAAAACATTATGACCTATAACTAGGCTAATAACTTACTAACTTACCAATGAATATCAACAAATGTGCTTGATTTGATCTCAAACGCATCTCACGAATGGATGATTTGAAAGGTCATTGTGCCTCTGTCCAATGCAGGCCTACAATAACTATACAGTGATGTGAGGACACAGTGTATTTTTGTACCTATTTAGGATAAACCACCAGGAAGAGAATGACAAACATATCTTTCATTATGCATTTATGTGTTGTACAAGATCATGGACCGAAAATGTAAAAAAATGTAATCTATTATCTTTATGCCAACTAGATCTTTCAGGCTACGGGCTGCTATGATAACCCTGAATATATTATATTCCAGAGACTCTCAGCGTTCGTTAACAGACTTTCTGACCTATGGAAGCTGTGTGAAGAAATCACTTTCTTCCAACTGCCGACATTTGAAACTAGGCCAAGACAGGCAGAACTCCGTTCACTCACAGGGCTCACTATGTCCACTAGACAAGCATTAAGACTATATGTGTGTACAGTCAGTGTACTTTATGTGTATATTATATATATATATATACACACACACACTATATGTACTTTGAGGGAGTAGTGTTCATCCAATCTGTTTGTGTTTTATTCCACAGTTACTAGGAGCAGCCTTCCTGGGCATGGGGCTGTGGGCAATTTTTTTTATACCTTTATTTAACAAGGCAAGTCAGTTAAGAACAAATTCTTATTTACAATGACGGCCTAGGAACAGTGGGTTAACTGCCTGTTCAGGGGCAGAACGACAGATTTGTACCTTGTCAGCTCGGGGGTTTGAACTTGCAACCTTCCGGGTTACTAGTCCAAACGCTCTAACTACTAGGCTACGCTGCCGCCTCTACACTCTAACCACTAGGCTACGCTGCCGCCTCTACACTCTAACCACTAGGCTACGCTGCCGCCTCTACACTCTAACCACTAGGCTACGCTGCCGCCTCTACACACTAACCACTAGGCTACGCTGCCGCCTCTACACACTAACCACTAGGCTACGCTGCCGCCTCTACACACTAACCACTAGGCTACGCTGCCGCCTCTACACACTAACCACTAGGCTACGATGCCGCTCCTCCCCTCTAACCACTAGGCTACGCTGCCGCCTCTACACTCTAACCACTAGGCTACGATGCCGCTCCTCCCCTCTAACCACTAGGCTACGCTTCCGCCTCCACACTCTAACCACTAGGCTATGCTGCCGCCTCTACACTCTAACCACTAAGCTACGCTGCCGCCTCTACACTCTAACCACTAGGCTATGCTGCCGCCTCTACACTCTAACCACTAGGCTACGCTGCCGCCTCTACACTCTAACCACTAGGCTATGCTGCCGCCTCTACACTCTAACCACTAGGCTACGCTGCCCCCTCTACACTCTTACCACTAGGCTACGCTGCCCCCTCTACACTCTAACCACTAGGCTACGCTGCCGCCGGCATGGGCCGAGAAGGTAAGAAAAACATTACTATTCAAATGTTACCTTGACATTTGTTTTTGGACTTTCCAGATAGTCAAAATTCTAAACATCAACAACTACAACAACAACAGTAAACAGCGAACATGCTGCTCTTCTCCAGTAGTTAACAGCCACAGCAAAAAGAGATGTCTGATTTTTCACCATGATAGAACTGATTCTGGTACAATAAGCTTTTCTGTTGAATATTTTGCAGGTGAGCACCTGTGATTTCTATTTGAAGAGGGAGAAATACATACTGACATCAGGGTAGCCTGGAGGGTTAAATACATACTGACATCAGGGTAGCCTGGAGGGTTAAATACATACTGACATCAGGGTAGCCAGAGGGTTAAATACATACTGACATCAGGGTAGCCTGGAGGGTTAAATACATACTGACATCATGGTAGCCTGGATGGAATAATACACACTGATATCAGGGTAGCCTGGAGGGTTAAATACATACTGACATCAGGGTAGCCTGGATGGAATAATACACACTGATATCAGGGTAGCCTGGAGGGTTAAATACATACTGACATCAGGGTAGCCTGGATGGAATAATACACACTGATATCAGGGTAGCCTGGAGGGTTAAATACACACTGATATCAGGGTAGCCTGGAGGGTTAAATACATACTGACATCAGGGTAGCCTGGATGGTTAAATACATACTGACATCAGGGTAGCCTGGAGGGTTAAATACGTACTGATATCAGGGTAGCCTGGAGGGTTAAATACATACTGATGTCAGGGTAGCCTGGAGGGTTAAATACATACTGACATCAGGGTAGCCTGGATGGAATAATACACAATGATATCAGGGTAGCCTGGATGGAATAATACACACTGAGATCAGGGTAGCCTGGAGGGTTAAATACACACTGATATCAGGGTAGCCTGGAGGGTTAAATACATACTGACATCAGGGTAGCCTGGATGGAATAATACACACTGACATCAGGGTAGCCTGGAGGGTTAAATACATACTGACATCAGGGTAGCCTGGAGGGAATAATACATACTGATATCAGGGTAGCCTGGATGGTTAAATACATACTGACATCAGGGTAGCCTGGAGGGTTAAATACATACTGATATCAGGGTAGCCTGGATGGTTAAATACATACTGACATCAGGGTAGCCTGGATGGTTAAATACATACTGACATCAGGGTAGCCTGGAGGGTTAAATACATACTGACATCAGGGTAGCCTGGATGGTTAAATACATACTGACATCAGGGTAGCCTGGAGGGTTAAATACATACTGACATCAGGGTAGCCTGGATGGAATAATACACACTGATATCAGGGTAGCCTGGAGGGTTAAATACATACTGACATCAGGGTAGCCTGGATGGTTAAATACATACTGATGTCAGGGTAGCCTGGAGGGTTAAATACGTACTGACATCAGGGTAGCCTGGAGGGTTAAATACATACTGATGTCAGGGTAGCCTGGATGGAATAATACACACTGATATCAGGGTAGCCTGGATGGAATAATACACACTGACATCAGGGTAGCCTGGATGGAATAATACACACTGATATCAGGGTAGCCTGGAGGGTTAAATACATACCTAGTCAGGGTAGCCTGGAGGGTTAAATACATACTGACATCAGGGTAGCCTGGATGGAATAATACACACTGACATCAGGGTAGCCTGGATGGTTAAATACATACTGACATCAGGGTAGCCTGGAGGGTTAAATACATACTGACATCAGGGTAGCCTGGAGGGTTAAATACATACTGACATCAGGGTAGCCTGGATGGAATAATACATACTGACATCAGGGTAGCCTGGATGGTTAAATACATACTGACATCAGGGTAGCCTGGAGGGTTAAATACATACTGACATCAGGGTAGCCTGGATGGTTAAATACATACTGACATCAGGGTAGCCTGGATGGAATAATACACACTGATATCAGGGTAGCCTGGAGGGTTAAATACATACTGACATCAGGGTAGCCTGGAGGGTTAAATACATACTGATATCAGGGTAGCCTGGATGAAATAATACACACTGACATCAGGGTAGCCTGGAGGGTTAAATACATACTGATGTCAGGGTAGCCTGGATGGAATAATACACACTGATATCAGGGTAGCCTGGATGGAATAATACACACTGATATCAGGGTAGCCTGGAGGGTTAAATACATACTGACATCAGGGTAGCCTGGATGGAATAATACACACTGATATCAGGGTAGCCTGGAGGGTTAAATACATACTGATGTCAGGGTAGCCTGGATGGAATACTACATACTGACATCAGGGTAGCCTGGATGGAATAATACATACTGACATCAGGGTAGCCTGGATGGTTAAATACATACTGACATCAGGGTAGCCTGGATGGTTAAATACATACTGACATCAGGGTAGCCTGGAGGGTTAAATACGTACTGATATCAGGGTAGCCTGGAGGGTTAAATACATACTGACATCAGGGTAGCCTGGATGGTTAAATACATACTGACATCAGGGTAGCCTGGATGGAATAATACACACTGATATCAGGGTAGCCTGGAGGGTTAAATACATACTGATGTCAGGGTAGCCTGGAGGGTTAAATATGTACTGATATCAGGGTAGCCTGGAGGGTTAAATACATACTGATGTCAGGGTAGCCTGGAGGGTTAAATACATACTGACATCAGGGTAGCCTGGATGGAACAATACACACTGATATCAGGGTAGCCTGGATGGAATAATACACACTGATATCAGGTTAGCCTGGGGGGTTAAATACACACTGATATCAGGGTAGCCTGGAGGGTTAAATACATACTGACATCAGGGTAGCCTGGATGGAATAATACACACTGACATCAGGGTAGCCTGGAGGGTTAAATACATACTGACATCAGGGTAGCCTGGATGGAATAATACATACTGATGTCAGGGTAGCCTGGATGGAATAATACACACTGATATCAGGGTAGCCTGGAGGGTTAAATACATACTGATATCAGGGTAGCCTGGATGGTTAAATACATACTGACATCAGGGTAGCCTGGATGGTTAAATACATACTGACATCAGGGTAGCCTGGAGGGTTAAATACATACTGACATCAGGGTAGCCTGGATGGTTAAATACATACTGACATCAGGGTAGCCTGGATGGAATAATACACACTGATATCAGGGTAGCCTGCAGGGTTAAATACATACTGACATCAGGGTAGCCTGGATGGAATACTACATACTGACATCAGGGTAGCCTGGATGGAATAATACACACTGATATCAGGGTAGCCTCGAGGGTTAAATACATACTGACATCAGGGTAGCCTGGATGGTTAAATACATACTGACATCAGGGTAGCCTGGATGTTTAAATACATACTGACATCAGGGTAGCCTGGATGGAATAATACACACTGATATCAGGGTAGCCTGGAGGGTTAAATACAAACTGATGTCAGGGTAGCCTGGAGGGTTAAATACGTACTGATATCAGGGTAGCCTGGAAGGTTAAATACACACTGATATCAGGGTAGCCTGGAGGGTTAAATACATACTGACATCAGGGTAGCCTGGATGGAATAATACACAATGACATCAGGGTAGCCTGGATGGAATAATACACACTGAGATCAGGGTAGCCTGGAGGGTTAAATACACACTGATATCAGGGTAGCCTGGAGGGTTAAATACATACTGACATCAGGGTAGCCTGGATGGAATAATACACAATGACATCAGGGTAGCCTGGAGGGTTAAATACATACTGACATCAGGGTAGCCTGGATGGAATAATACACACTGATATCAGGGTAGCCTGGAGGGTTAAATACATACTGACATCAGGGTAGCCTGGATGGAATACTACATACTGACATCAGGGTAGCCTGGATGGAATAATACATACTGACATCAGGGTAGCCTGGATGGTTAAATACATACTGACATCAGGGTAGCCTGGATGGTTAAATACATACTGACATCAGGGTAGCCTGGAGGGTTAAATACGTACTGATATCAGGGTAGCCTGGAGGGTTAAATACATACTGACATCAGGGTAGCCTGGATGGTTAAATACATACTGACATCAGGGTAGCCTGGATGGTTAAATACATACTGATGTCAGGGTAGCCTGGAGGGTTAAATATGTACTGATATCAGGGTAGACTGGAGGGTTAAATACATACTGATGTCAGGGTAGCCTGGAGGGTTAAATACATACTGACATCAGGGTAGCCTGGATGGAACAATACACACTGATATCAGGGTAGCCTGGATGGAATAATACACACTGAGATCAGGGTAGCCTGGGGGGTTAAATACACACTGATATCAGGGTAGCCTGGAGGGTTAAATACATACTGACATCAGGGTAGCCTGGATGGAATAATACACACTGACATCAGGGTAGCCTGGAGGGTTAAATACATACTGACATCAGGGTAGCCTGGATGGAATAATACATACTGATGTCAGGGTAGCCTGGATGGAATAATACACACTGATATCAGGGTAGCCTGGAGGGTTAAATACATACTGATATCAGGGTAGCCTGGATGGTTAAATACATACTGACATCAGGGTAGCCTGGATGGTTAAATACATACTGACATCAGGGTAGCCTGGAGGGTTAAATACATACTGACATCAGGGTAGCCTGGATGGTTAAATACATACTGATGTCAGGGTAGCCTGGAGGGTTAAATACGTACTGATATCAGGGTAGCCTGGAGGGTTAAATACATACTGATGTCGGGGTAGCCTGGAGGGTTAAATACATACTGACATCAGGGTAGCCTGGAGGGTTAAATACATACTGACATCAGGGTAGCCTGGAGGGTTAAATACGTACTGACATCAGGGTAGCCTGGAGGGTTAAATACATACTGATATCAGGGTAGCCTGGATGGAATAATACACACTGATATCAGGGTAGCCAGGATGGAATAATACACACTGATATCAGGGTAGCCTGGATGGTTAAATACATACTGACATCAGGGTAGCCTGGATGGAATAATACACACTGATATCAGGGTAGCCTGGATGGAATAATACACACTGACATCAGGGTAGCCTGGATGGAATAATACACACTGATATCAGGGTAGCCTGGAGGGTTAAATACATACTGATATCAGGGTAGCCTGGATGGAATAATACACACTGATATCAGGGTAGCCTGGATGGAATAATACACACTGTTATCAGGGTAGCCTGGAGGATTAAATACATACTGACATCAGGGTAGCCTGGATGGAATAATACACACTGAAATCAGGGTAGCCTGGAGGGTTAAATACATACTGACATCAGGGTAGCCTGGAGGGTTAAATACATACTGATGTCAGGGTAGCCTGGATGGAATAATACACACTGACATCAGGGTAGCCTGGAGGGTTAAATACATACTGATGTCAGGGTAGCCTGGTTGGAATAATACACACTGATATCAGGGTAGCCTGGGTGGAATAATACACACTGATATCAGGGTAGCCTGGAGGGTTAAATACATACTGACATCAGGGTAGCCTGGATGGAATAATACACACTGATATCAGGGTAGCCTGGAGGGTTAAATACATACTGACATCAGGGTAGCCTGGATGGAATAATACATACTGATATCAGGGTAGCCTGGAGGGTTAAATACATACTGACATCAGGGTAGCCTGGATGGAATAATACACACTGACATCAGGGTAGCCTGGAGGGTTAAATACATACTGACATCAGGGTAGCCTGGATGGAATAATACACACTGATATCAGGGTAGCCTGGAGGGTTAAATACATACTGACATCAGGGTAGCCTGGATGGTTAAATACATACTGATGTCAGGGTAGCCTGGAGGGTTAAATACGTACTGATATCAGGGTAGCCTGGAGGGTTAAATACATACTGTTGTCAGGGTAGCCTGGAGGGTTAAATACATACTGACATCAGGGTAGCCTGGGGGTTAAATACATACTGACATCAGGGTAGCCTGGAGGGTTAAATACGTACTGACATCAGGGTAGCCTGGAGGGTTAAATACATACTGACATCAGGGTAGCCTGGATGGAATAATACACACTGATATCAGGGTAGCCTGGATGGAATAATACACACTGATATCAGGGTAGCCTGGATGGAATAATACACACTGATATCAGGGTAGCCTGGATGGAATAATACACACTGATATCAGGGTAGCCTGGAGGGTTAAATACATACTGATATCAGGGTAGCCTGGAGGGTTAAATACATACTGACATCAGGGTAGCCTGGAGGGTTAAATACATACTGATATCAGGGTAGCCTGGATGGAATAATACACACTGATATCAGGGTAGCCAGGATGGAATAATACACACTGATATCAGGGTAGCCTGGATGGTTAAATACATACTGACATCAGGGTAGCCTGGATGGAATAATACACACTGATATCAGGGTAGCCTGGAGGGTTAAATACATACTGACATCAGGGTAGCCTGGATGGAATAATACATACTGATATCAGGGTAGCCTGGAGGGTTAAATACATACTGACATCAGGGTAGCCTGGATGGAATAATACACACTGACATCAGGGTAGCCTGGAGGGTTAAATACATACTGACATCAGGGTAGCCTGGATGGAATAATACACACTGATATCAGGGTAGCCTGGAGGGTTAAATACATACTGACATCAGGGTAGCCTGGATGGTTAAATACATACTGATGTCAGGGTAGCCTGGAGGGTTAAATACATACTGATATCAGGTTAGCCTGGAGGGTTAAATACATACTGTTGTCGGGGTAGCCTGGAGGGTTAAATACATACTGACATCAGGGTAGCCTGGGGGTTAAATACATACTGACATCATGGTAGCCTGGAGGGTTAAATACGTACTGACATCAGGGTAGCCTGGAGGGTTAAATACATACTGACATCAGGGTAGCCTGGATGGAATAATACACACTGATATCAGGGTAGCCTGGATGGAATAATACACACTGATATCAGGGTAGCCTGGATGGAATAATACACACTGATATCAGGGTAGCCTGGATGGTTAAATACATACTGATGTCAGGGTAGCCTGGATGGAATAAAACACACTGACATCAGGGTAGCCTGGAGGGTTAAATACATACTGATATCAGGGTAGCCTGGAGGGTTAAATACATACTGACATCAGGGTAGCCTGGAGGGTTAAATACATACTGATGTCAGGCTAGCCTGGAGGATTAAAAACATACTGATATCAGGGTAGCCTGGATGGAATAATACACACTGATATCAGGGTAGCCTGGATGGAATAATACACACTGTTATCAGGGTAGCCTGGAGGGTTAAATACATACTGACATCAGGGTAGCCTGGATGGAATAATACACACTGATATCAGGGTAGCCTGGATGGAATAATACATACTGATATCAGGGTAGCCTGGAGGGTTAAATACATACTGACATCAGGGTAGCCTGGATGGAATAATACACACTGATATCAGGGTAGCCTGGAGGGTTAAATACATACTGACATCAGGGTAGCCTGGATGGAATAATACACACTGATGTCAGGGTAGCCTGGAGGGTTAAATACATACTGACATCAGGGTAGCCTGGATGGAATAATACACACTGATATCAGGGTAGCCTGGAGGGTTAAATACATACTGACATCAGGGTAGCCTGGATGGAATAATACACACTGACATCAGGGTAGCCTGGAGGGTTAAATACATACTGACATCAGGGTAGCCTGGATGGAATAATACACACTGATATCAGGGTAGCCTGGAGGGTTAAATACATACTGACATCAGGGTTGCATGGATGGAATAATACACACTGATATCAGGGTAGCCTCGAGGGTTAAATACATACTGACATCAGGGTAGCCTGGATGGTTAAATACATACTGACATCAGGGTAGCCTGGATGGTTAAATACATACTGACATCAGGGTAGCCTGGATGGAATAATACACACTGATATCAGGGTAGCCTGGAGGGTTAAATACAAACTGATGTCAGGGTAGCCTGGAGGGTTAAATACGTACTGATATCAGGGTAGCCTGGAGGGTTAAATACATACTGATGTCAGGGTAGCCTGGAGGGTTAAATACATACTGACATCAGGGTAGCCTGGATGGAATAATACACACTGATATCAGGGTAGCCTGGATGGAATAATACACACTGAGATCAGGGTAGCCTGGAGGGTTAAATACACACTGAAATCAGGGTAGCCTGGAGGGTTAAATACATACTGACATCAGGGTAGCCTGGATGGAATAATACACACTGACATCAGGGTAGCCTGGAGGGTTAAATACATACTGACATCAGGGTAGCCTGGATGGAATAATACACACTGATATCAGGGTAGCCTGGAGGGTTAAATACATACTGACATCAGGGTAGCCTGGATGGAATACTACATACTGACATCAGGGTAGCCTGGATGGAATAATACATACTGACATCAGGGTAGCCTGGATGGAATAATACATACTGACATCAGGGTAGCCTGGAGGGTTAAATACGTACTGATATCAGGGTAGCCTGGAGGGTTAAATACATACTGACATCAGGGTAGCCTGGATGGTTAAATACATACTGACATCAGGGTAGCCTGGATGGAATAATACACACTGATATCAGGGTAGCCTGGATGGAATAATACACACTGAGATCAGGGTAGCCTGGAGGGTTAAATACACACTGAAATCAGGGTAGCCTGGATGGTTAAATACATACTGACATCAGGGTAGCCTGGATGGTTAAATACATACTGACATCAGGGTAGCCTGGAGGGTTAAATACATACTGACATCAGGGTAGCCTGGATGGTTAAATACATACTGACATCAGGGTAGCCTGGATGGAATAATACACACTGATATCAGGGTAGCCTGGAGGGTTAAATACATACTGACATCAGGGTAGCCTGGATGGTTAAATACATACTGATGTCAGGGTAGCCTGGAGGGTTAAATACGTACTGATATCAGGGTAGCCTGGAGGGTTAAATACATACTGATGTCAGGGTAGCCTGGAGGGTTAAATACATACTGACATCAGGGTAGCCTGGAGGGTTAAATACATACTGACATCAGGGTAGCCTGGAGGGTTAAATACGTACTGACATCAGGGTAGCCTGGAGGGTTAAATACATACTGACATCAGGGTAGCCTGGATGGAATAATACACACTGATATCAGGGTAGCCTGGATGGAATAATACACACTGATATCAGGGTAGCCTGGAGGGTTAAATACATACTGACATCAGGGTAGCCTGGATGGAATAATACACACTGATATCAGGGTAGCCTGGATGGAATAATACACACTGACATCAGGGTAGCCTGGATGGAATAATACACACTGATATCAGGGTAGCCTGGAGGGTTAAATACATACTGATATCAGGGTAGCCTGGATGGAATAATACACACTGACATCAGGGTAGCCTGGATGGAATAATACACACTGTTATCAGGGTAGCCTGGAGGGTTAAATACATACTGACATCAGGATAGCCTGGATGGAATAATACACACTGAAATCAGGGTAGCCTGGAGGGTTAAATACATACTGACATCAGGGTAGCCTGGAGGGTTAAAACATACTGATGTCAGGGTAGCCTGGATGGAATAATACACACTGACATCAGGGTAGCCTGGAGGGTTAAATACATACTGATGTCAGGGTAGCCTGGTTGGAATAATACACACTGATATCAGGGTAGCCTGGGTGGAATAATACACACTGATATCAGGGTAGCCTGGAGGGTTAAATACATACTGACATCAGGGTAGCCTGGATGGAATAATACACACTGATATCAGGGTAGCCTGGAGGGTTAAATACATACTGACATCAGGGTAGCCTGGATGGAATACTACATACTGACATCAGGGTAGCCTGGATGGAATAATACATACTGACATCAGGGTAGCCTGGATGGAATAATACATACTGATATCAGGGTAGCCTGGAGGGTTAAATACATACTGACATCAGGGTAGCCTGGAGGGTTAAATACATACTGATGTCAGGGTAGCCTGGATGGAATAATACACACTGACATCAGGGTAGCCTGGAGGGTTAAATACATACTGACATCAGGGTAGCCTGGATGGAATAATACACACTGATTTCAGGGTAGCCTGGAGGGTTAAATACATACTGACATCAGGGTAGCCTGGATGGTTAAATACATACTGATATCAGGGTAGCCTGGATGGTTAAATACATACTGACATTAGGGTAGCCTGGGGGGTTAAATACATACTGACATCAGGGTAGCCTGGAGGGTTAAATACGTACTGACATCAGGGTAGCCTGGATGGAATAATACACACTGATATCAGGGTAGCCTGGAGGGTTAAATACATACTGACATCAGGGTAGCCTGGATGGAATAATACACACTGATATCAGGGTAGCCTGGAGGGTTAAATACATACTGACATCAGGGTAGCCTGGATGGAATAATACACACTGACATCAGGGTAGCCTGGAGGGTTAAATACATACTGACATCAGGGTAGCCTGGATGGAATAATACACACTGATATCAGGGTAGCCTGGAGGGTTAAATACATACTGACATCAGGGTAGCCTGGATGGTTAAATACATACTGAAGTCAGGGTAGCCTGGAGGGTTAAATACGTACTGATATCAGGTTAGCCTGGAGGGTTAAATACATACTGATGTCAGGGTAGCCTGGAGGGTTAAATACATACTGACATCAGGGTAGCCTGGGGGTTAAATACATACTGACATCAGGGTAGCCTGGAGGGTTAAATACGTACTGACATCAGGGTAGCCTGGAGGGTTAAATACATACTGACATCAGGGTAGCCTGGATGGAATAATACACACTGATATCAGGGTAGCCTGGATGGAATAATACACACTGATATCAGGGTAGCCTGGATGGAATAATACACACTGATATCAGGGTAGCCTGGAGGGTTAAATACATACTGATGTCAGGGTAGCCTGGAGGGTTAAAAACATACTGATATCAGGGTAGCCTGGATGGAATAATACACACTGATATCAGGGTAGCCTGGATGGAATAATACACACTGTTATCAGGGTAGCCTGGAGGATTAAATACATACTGACATCAGGGTAGCCTGGATGGAATAATACACACTGAAATCAGGGTAGCCTGGAGGGTTAAATACATACTGACATCAGGGTAGCCTGGAGGGTTAAATACATACTGATGTCAGGGTAGCCTGGATGGAATAATACACACTGATATCAGGGTAGCCTGGAGGGTTAAATACATACTGACATCAGGGTAGCCTGGATGGAATACTACATACTGACATCAGGGTAGCCTGGATGGAATAATACACACTGACATCAGGGTAGCCTGGAGGGTTAAATACATACTGATGTCAGGGTAGCCTGGATGGAATAATACACACTGACATCAGGGTAGCCTGGATGGAATAATACACACTGATATCAGGGTAGCCTGGAGGGTTAAATACATACTGATATCAGGGTAGCCTGGATGGAATAATACACACTGACATCAGGGTAGCCTGGATGGAATAATACACACTGTTATCAGGGTAGCCTGGAGGGTTAAATACATACTGACATCAGGATAGCCTGGATGGAATAATACACACTGAAATCAGGGTAGCCTGGAGGGTTAAATACATACTGACATCAGGGTAGCCTGGAGGGTTAAAACATACTGATGTCAGGGTAGCCTGGATGGAATAATACACACTGACATCAGGGTAGCCTGGAGGGTTAAATACATACTGATGTCAGGGTAGCCTGGTTGGAATAATACACACTGATATCAGGGTAGCCTGGGTGGAATAATACACACTGATATCAGGGTAGCCTGGAGGGTTAAATACATACTGACATCAGGGTAGCCTGGATGGAATAATACACACTGATATCAGGGTAGCCTGGAGGGTTAAATACATACTGACATCAGGGTAGCCTGGATGGAATACTACATACTGACATCAGGGTAGCCTGGATGGAATAATACATACTGACATCAGGGTAGCCTGGATGGAATAATACATACTGATATCAGGGTAGCCTGGAGGGTTAAATACATACTGACATCAGGGTAGCCTGGATGGAATAATACATACTGACATCAGGGTAGCCTGGATGGAATAATACATACTGACATCAGGGTAGCCTGGAGGGTTAAATACATACTGATGTCAGGGTAGCCTGGATGGAATAATACACACTGACATCAGGGTAGCCTGGAGGGTTAAATACATACTGACATCAGGGTAGCCTGGATGGAATAATACACACTGACATCAGGGTAGCCTGGAGGGTTAAATACATACTGACATCAGGGTAGCCTGGATGGTTAAATACATACTGATATCAGGGTAGCCTGGATGGTTAAATACATACTGACATTAGGGTAGCCTGGGGGTTAAATACATACTGACATCAGGGTAGCCTGGAGGGTTAAATACGTACTGACATCAGGGTAGCCTGGATGGAATAATACACACTGATATCAGGGTAGCCTGGAGGGTTAAATACATACTGACATCAGGGTAGCCTGGATGGAATAATACACACTGATATCAGGGTAGCCTGGAGGGTTAAATACATACTGACATCAGGGTAGCCTGGATGGAATAATACACACTGATATCAGGGTAGCCTGGATGGAATAATACATACTGACATCAGGGTAGCCTGGATGGAATAATACACACTGATATCAGGGTAGCCTGGAGGGTTAAATACATACTGACATCAGGGTAGCCTGGATGGTTAAATACATACTGAAGTCAGGGTAGCCTGGAGGGTTAAATACGTACTGATATCAGGTTAGCCTGGAGGGTTAAATACATACTGATGTCGGGGTAGCCTGGAGGGTTAAATACATACTGACATCAGGGTAGCCTGGGGGTTAAATACATACTGACATCAGGGTAGCCTGGAGGGTTAAATACGTACTGACATCAGGGTAGCCTGGAGGGTTAAATACATACTGACATCAGGGTAGCCTGGATGGAATAATACACACTGATATCAGGGTAGCCTGGATGGAATAATACACACTGATATCAGGGTAGCCTGGATGGAATAATACACACTGATATCAGGGTAGCCTGGAGGGTTAAATACATACTGATGTCAGGGTAGCCTGGAGGGTTAAAAACATACTGATATCAGGGTAGCCTGGATGGAATAATACACACTGATATCAGGGTAGCCTGGATGGAATAATACACACTGTTATCAGGGTAGCCTGGAGGGTTAAATACATACTGACATCAGGGTAGCCTGGATGGAATAATACACACTGAAATCAGGGTAGCCTGGAGGGTTAAATACATACTGACATCAGGGTAGCCTGGAGGGTTAAATACATACTGATGTCAGGGTAGCCTGGATGGAATAATACACACTGACATCAGGGTAGCCTGGAGGGTTAAATACATACTGATGTCAGGGTAGCCTGGTTGGAATAATACACACTGATATCAGGGTAGCCTGGGTGGAATAATACACACTGATATCAGGGTAGCCTGGAGGGTTAAATACATACTGACATCAGGGTAGCCTGGATGGAATACTACATACTGACATCAGGGTAGCCTGGATGGAATAATACATACTGACATCAGGGTAGCCTGGATGGAATAATACATACTGATATCAGGGTAGCCTGGAGGGTTAAATACATACTGACATCAGGGTAGCCTGGATGGAATAATACACACTGATATCAGGGTAGCCTGGAGGGTTAAATACATACTGACATCAGGGTAGCCTGGATGGAATAATACACACTGACATCAGGGTAGCCTGGAGGGTTAAATACATACTGACATCAGGGTAGCCTGGATGGAATAATACACACTGATATCAGGGTAGCCTGGAGGGTTAAATACATACTGACATCAGGGTAGCCTGGATGGTTAAATACATACTGATGTCAGGGTAGCCTGGAGGGTTAAATACGTACTGATATCAGGGTAGCCTGGAGGGTTAAATACATACTGATGTCGGGGTAGCCTGGAGGGTTAAATACATACTGACATCAGGGTAGCCTGGGGGGTTAAATACATACTGACATCAGGGTAGCCTGGAGGGTTAAATACGTACTGACATCAGGGTAGCCTGGAGGGTTAAATACATACTGACATCAGGGTAGCCTGGATGGAATAATACACACTGATATCAGGGTAGCCTGGATGGAATAATACACACTGATATCAGGGTAGCCTGGATGGAATAATACACACTGATATCAGGGTAGCCTGGAGGGTTAAATACATACTGATGTCAGGGTAGCCTGGAGGGTTAAAAACATACTGATATCAGGGTAGCCTGGATGGAATAATACACACTGATATCAGGGTAGCCTGGATGGAATAATACACACTGTTATCAGGGTAGCCTGGAGGGTTAAATACATACTGACATCAGGGTAGCCTGGATGGAATAATACACACTGATATCAGGGTAGCCTGGATGGAATAATACATACTGATGTCAGGGTAGCCTGGAGGGTTAAATACATACTGACATCAGGGTAGCCTGGATGGAATAATACACACTGATATCAGGGTAGCCTGGAGGGTTAAATACATACTGACATCAGGGTAGCCTGGATGGAATAATACACACTGATGTCAGGGTAGCCTGGAGGGTTAAATACATACTGACATCAGGGTAGCCTGGATGGAATAATACACACTGATATCAGGGTAGCCTGGATGGAATAATGCACACTGATATCAGGGTAGCCTGGAGGGTTAAATACACACTGATATCAGGGTAGCCTGGAGGGTTAAATACATACTGAAATCAGGGTAGCCTGGATGGTTAAATACATACTGATATCAGGGTAGCCTGGATGGAATAATACACACTGATATCAGGGTAGCCTGGATGGAATAATGCACACTGATATCAGGGTAGCCTGGAGGGTTAAATACACACTGATATCAGGGTAGCCTGGAGGGTTAAATACATACTGACATCAGGGTAGCCTGGATGGAATAATACACACTGACATCAGGGTAGCCTGGAGGGTTAAATACATACTGAAATCAGGGTAGCCTGGATGGTTAAATACATACTGATATCAGGGTAGCCTGGATGGAATAATACACACTGATATCAGGGTAGCCTGGATGGAATAATGCACACTGATATCAGGGTAGCCTGGAGGGTTAAATACACACTGATATCAGGGTAGCCTGGAGGGTTAAATACATACTGACATCAGGGTAGCCTGGATGGAATAATACACACTGACATCAGGGTAGCCTGGAGGGTTAAATACCTACTGACATCAGGGTAGCCTGGATGGAATAATACACACTGATATCAGGGTAGCCTGGAGGGTTAAATACATACTGACATCAGGGTAGCCTGGAGGGTTAAATACATACTGATGTCAGGGTAGCCTGGATGGAATAATACACACTGACATCAGGGTAGCCTGGAGGGTTAAATACATACTGAAGTCAGGGTAGCCTGGTTGGAATAATACACACTGATATCAGGGTAGCCTGGATGGAATAATACATACTGATATCAGGGTAGCCTGGAGGGTTAAATACATACTGACATCAGGGTAGCCTGGATGGAATAATACACACTGATGTCAGGGTAGCCTGGAGGGTTAAATACATACTGACATCAGGGTAGCCTGGATGGAATAATACACACTGATTTCAGGGTAGCCTGGAGGGTTAAATACATACTGACATCAGGGTAGCCTGGATGGTTAAATACATACTGATATCAGGGTAGCCTGGATGGAATAATACACACTGATATCAGGGTAGCCTGGATGGAATAATGCACACTGATATCAGGGTAGCCTGGAGGGTTAAATACACACTGATATCAGTGTAGCCTGGAGGGTTAAATACATACTGACATCAGGGTAGCCTGGATGGAATAATACACACTGACATCAGGGTAGCCTGGAGGGTTAAATACCTACTGACATCAGGGTAGCCTGGATGGAATAATACACACTGATATCAGGGTAGCCTGGAGGGTTAAATACATACTGACATCAGGGTAGCCTGGAGGGTTAAATACATACTGATGTCAGGGTAGCCTGGATGGAATAATACACACTGACATCAGGGTAGCCTGGAGGGTTAAATACATACTGAAGTCAGGGTAGCCTGGTTGGAATAATACACACTGATATCAGGGTAGCCTGGATGGTTAAATACATACTGACATCAGGGTAGCCTGGAGGGTTAAATACATACTGATGTCAGGGTAGCCTGGATGGAATAATACACACTGACATCAGGGTAGCCTGGAGGGTTAAATACATACTGAAGTCAGGGTAGCCTGGTTGGAATAATACACACTGATATCAGGGTAGCCTGGATGGTTAAATACATACTGACATTAGGGTAGCCTGGATGGAATAATACATACTGACATCAGGGTAGCCTGGATGGAATAATACATACTGATATCAGGGTAGCCTGGAGGGTTAAATACATACTGACATCAGGGTAGCCTGGATGGAATAATACACACTGATATCAGGGTAGCCTGGAGGGTTAAATACATACTGATATCAGGGTAGCCTGGATGGAATAATACACACTGATATCAGGGTAGCCTGGATGGAATAATACACACTGTTATCAGGGTAGCCTTGAGGGTTAAATACATACTGACATCAGGGTAGCCTGGATGGAATAATACACACTGAAATCAGGGTAGCCTGGAGGGTTAAATACATACTGACATCAGGGTAGCCTGGAGGGTTAAATACATACTGATGTCAGGGTAGCCTGGATGGAATAATACACACTGACATCAGGGTAGCCTGGAGGGTTAAATACATACTGATGTCAGGGTAGCCTGGTTGGAATAATACACACTGATATCAGGGTAGCCTGGGTGGAATAATACACACTGATATCAGGGTAGCCTGGAGGG
This sequence comes from Oncorhynchus tshawytscha, assembly GCF_018296145.1. NCBI lineage: Eukaryota > Metazoa > Chordata > Actinopteri > Salmoniformes > Salmonidae > Oncorhynchus > Oncorhynchus tshawytscha. The sequence continues at coordinate 44,414,281 of NC_056449.1, read as the reverse complement.
TTAAATACATACTGACATCAGGGTAGCCTGGATGGAATAATACACACTGATATCAGGGTAGCCTGGAGGGTTAAATACATACTGACATCAGGGTAGCCTGGATGGAATACTACATACTGACATCAGGGTAGCCTGGATGGAATAATACATACTGACATCAGGGTAGCCTGGATGGAATAATACATACTGATATCAGGGTACCCTGGAGGGTTAAATACATACTGACATCAGGGTAGCCTGGATGGAATAATACACACTGATATCAGGGTAGCCTGGAGGGTTAAATACATACTGACATCAGGGTAGCCTGGATGGAATAATACACACTGACATCAGGGTAGCCTGGAGGGTTAAATACATACTGACATCAGGGTAGCCTGGATGGAATAATACACACTGATATCAGGGTAGCCTGGAGGGTTAAATACATACTGATATCAGGGTAGCCTGATACGCAGAGGAAGCTCAACACGTCCGGCTTCTTCACCTGCGGGATCGTCTGAGACCAGCCACCCGGCTGGACAGCTGATAAAACTTTGGGTTTGCACAAACAAAGATTTTCTGCACAAACAGTCAGAAACCGTCTCAGGGAAACTCATCTGCATGCTCATCGTCTTCACCAGGGTCTTGACCTGACTGCAGTTCGGCATCATAACAGACTTCAGTGGGCAAATGCTCACCTTTGATGGCCACTGGCACGCTGGAGAAGTGGTATGGAGTCGTGTGGGTGAGCGGTTTGCTGATGTAAACATTGTGAAGAGTGCCCCATGGGGTTATGGTATGGGCAAGCATAAGCAACGGACAACAAACACAGTAGCATTTTATCAATGACAATTAGAATGCACAGAGATACCGTGATGAGATCCTGAGGCCCATTGTCGTACCATTCATCCGCTTCCATCACCTCATGTATTATCATGACAATTCATGGCCCCCATTTCACAAGGATCTGTACACAATTCCTGGAAGCTGAAAACATCCCAGTTATTCCATGGCCTGCATACTCACCAGACATGTCACCTGTTGAGTATGTTTGGGATTCTCTGGATCGACATGTATGACAGCGTGCTCCAGTTCCCGCCAATATTCAGAATCTTCTCACAGCCATTGAAGAGGAGTGGGACAACATTCCACAGACCACAATCAACAGCCAGATTACCCCCCCCAAAAATGTGTAAAACTCTATATGAAGGAGATGTGAAAACAAACAAACTAAAATGGTCCAAGCACACCAAGACAGTCGTGAAGAGGGCATGACAAAACCTATTCCCCCTCTGGAGACTGAAAAGATTTGGCATGGGTCCTCAGATCCTCAAAAAGCTTCTACTGCTGCACCATCGAGAGCATCCTGACTGCGTGCATCACTGCCTGGTATGGCAACTGCTTGGCCTCTGACCGCAAGGCACTACAGAGGGTACTGCCTACGGCCCAGTACCTCACTGGGTCCAAGCTTTCTGCCATCCAGGACCCCTGGATGGGTGTCAGAGGGATTTGATTTGATGTGTCACGCTGCATGAGGCAAATGATGGTCACACCAGGTACTGACTGGTTTTCTGATATCCACGCCCTTACCTTTTTGTTTTTTAAAAGGTATCTGTGACCAACAGACACTCATCTCTATTCCCAGTCATGTGCAACCCATAGATTAGGCCCTAATGAATTTATTTCAGTTGACTGATTTCCTTTGTTGTTTTTATTAAATTAAGAATTTTCATATGTCATAATATTTCCATGTAGGTAAAAATGTCACAAGGATAATTGAATGTAAACAAAGCTTCTTTTTTTTAAGCCTAAAAAACTATAAACAAAAAAAATAACCCAGTCAAGTCGCCTAATCGAATGCCTCATGTCTGTTCAGATATCTGGCTATTTAATTCGCCCATCCTTCGTCTGTAGTGGTATACTATCGAGAGCTGCGTATATATCCCTGTAAATATATTACTCTGTCTCCTACAGCAGGCGTATTTACCCGTCTTAGGCTGCGTTTACACAGGCGGCCCAATTTGGATATTTATGCCCAGTTATTTGAAAAAAGACCTGATCTTATTGGTCAAAAGAGGAATCAGAATTGGTGTAACTCAGCGTTTGAGCCCTTACAGCCCAGCACCTTTACCGTAACATGGTTCTTTATTACAGCTACGGGTGGCTAAACACAAACATCACATTTACATCCAAATCAAATCAAATTTTATTTCTCACATACACATGGTTTGCAGATGTTAATGGTCACATACACATGGTTAGCAGATGTTAATGCAAGTGTAGCGAAATGCTTGTGCTTCTAGTTCCGACAATGCAGTAATAACCAACAAGTAATCTAACTAACAATTCCAAAACTACTGTCTTATACACTCAAATGTAAGGGGATAAAGAATATGTACATAAAGATATATGAATGAGTGATGGTACAGAGCGGCATAGGCAAGATACAGTAGATGATATCGAGTACAGTATATACATGAGATGAGTATGTAAATAAAGTGGCTAGTGATACATGTATTACATAAAGATGCAGTAGATGATATAGAGTACAGTATATACGTATACATATGAGATGAATAATGTAGGGTATGTAAACATTATATTAGGTAGCATTGTTTAAAGTGGCTAGTGATATATTTTACATAATTTCCCGTTATTAAAGTGGCTGGAGGAGAGTCAGTGTCATTGACAGTGTGTTGGCAGCAGCCACTCAATGTTAGTGGTGGCTGTTTAACAGTCTGATGGCCTTGAGATAGAAGCTGTTTTTCAGTCTCTCGGTCCCAGCTTTGATGCACCTGTACTGACCTCGCCTTCTGGATGATAGCGGGGTGAACAGGCAGTGGCTCAGGTGGTTGTTGTCCTTGATGATCTTTATGGCCTTCCTGTAACATCGGGTGGTGTAGGTGTCCTGGAGGGCAGGTAGTTTGCCCCCGGTGATGCGTTGTGCAGACCTCACTACCCTCTGGAGATCCTTACGGGTGTGGGCGGAGCAGTTGCCATACCAGGCGGTGATACAGCCCGCCAGCATGCTCTCGATTGTGCATCTGTAGAAGTTTGTGAGTGCTTTTGGTGACAAGCCAAATTTCTTCAGCCTCCTGAGGTTGAAGAGGCGCTGCTGCGCCTTCTTCACGATGCTATCTGTGTGGGTGGACCAATTCAGTTTGTCTGTGATGTGTATGCCGAGGAACTTAAAACTTCCTACCCTCTCCACTACTGTTCCATCGATGTGGATAGGGGGTGTTCCCCTGCTGTTTCCTGAAGTCCACAATCATCTCCTTCGTTTTGTTGACGTTGAGTGTGAGGTTATTTTCCTGACACCACACTCCGAGGGCCCTCACCTCCTCCCTGTAGGCCGTCTCGTCGTTGTTGGTAATCAAGCCTACCACTGTTGTGTCGTCCGCAAACTTGATGATTGAGTTGGAGGCGTGCGTGGCCACGCAGTCGTGGGTGAACAGGGAGTACAGGAGAGGGCTCAGAACGCACCCTTGTGGGGCCCCAGTGTTGAGGATCAGCGGGGTGGAGATGGTGTTGCCTACCCTCACCACCTGGGGGCGGCCCGTCAGGAAGTCCAGTACCCAGTTGCACAGGGCGGGGCTTGATGACGAGCTTGGAGGGTACTATGGTGTTAAATGCCGAGCTGTAGTCGATGAACAGCATTCTCACATAGGTATTCCTCTTGTCCAGATGGGTTAGGGCAGTGTGCAGTGTGGTTGAGATTGCATCGTCTGTGGACCTATTTGGGGGGTAAGCAAATTGGAGTGGGTCTAGGGTGTCAGGTAGTGTGGAGGTGATATGGTCCTTGACTAGTCTCTCAAAGCACTTCATGATGACGGAAGTGAGTGCTACGGGGCGGTAGTGGTTTAGCTCAGTTACCTTAGCTTTCTTGGGAACAGGAACAATGGTGGCCCTCTTGAAGCATGTGGGAACAGCAGACTGGTATAGGGATTGATTGAATATGTCCGTAAACACACCGGCCAGCTGGTCTGCGCATGCTCTGAGGGCGCGGCTGGGGATGCCGTCTGGGCCTGCAGCCTTGCGAGGGTTAACACGTTTAAATGTCTTACTCACTTCGGCTGCAGTGAAGGAGAGACCGCATGTTTTCGTTGCAGGCCGTGTCAGTGGCACTGTATTGTCCTCAAAGCGGGCAAAAAGTTATTTAGTCTGCCTGGGAGCAAGACATCCTAGTCCGTGACTGGGCTGGGTTTCTTCCTGTAGTCCATGATTGACTGTAGACCCTGCCACATGCCTCTTGTGTCTGAGCCGTTGAATTGAGATTCTACTTTGTCTCTGTACTGGCGCTTAGCTTGTTTGATAGCCTTGCGGAGGGAATAGCTGCACTGTTTGTATTCAGCCATGTTACCAGACACCTTGCCCTGATTAAAAGCAGTGGTTCGTGCCTTCAGTTTCACACGAATGCTGCCATCAATCCAAGGTTTCTGGTTAGGGAATGTTTTAATCGTTGCTATGGGAACGACATCTTCAACGCACGTTCTAATGAACTCGCACACCGAATCAGCGTATTCGTCAATGTTGTTGTCTGACGCAATACAAAACATCTCCCAGTCCACGTGATGGAAGCAGTCTTGGAGTGTGGAATCAGATTGGTCGGACCAGCGTTGAACAGACCTCAGCATGGGAGCTTCTTGTTTTAGTTTCTGTCTGTAGGCAGGGATCAACAAAATGGAGTCACAAACTTCTACAGATGCACAATCGAGAGCATCCTGGCGGGCTGTATCACCGCCTGGTATGGCAACTGCACCGCCCTCAACCGTAAGGCTCTCCAGAGGGTAGTGAGGTCTGCACAACGCATCACCGGGGGCAAACTACCTGCCCTCCAGGACACCTACACCACCCGATGCTACAGGAAGGCCATAAAGATCATCAAGGACATCAACCACCCGAGCCACTGCCTGTTCACCCCGCTGTCATCCAGAAGGCGAGGTCAGTACAGGTGCATCAAAGCTGGGACCGAGAGACTGAAAAACAGCTTCTATCTCAAGGCCATCGGACTGTTAAACAGCCACCACTAACATTGAGGGGCTACTGCCAACACACTGTCAATGACACTGACTCTACTCCAGCCACTTTAATAATGGGAATTGATGGGAAATGATGTAAATATATCACTAGCCACTTTAAACAATGCTACCTTATATAATGTTACTTACCCTACATTATTCATCTCATATGCATACGTAGATACTGTACTCTATATCATCGACTGCATCCTTATGTAATACATGTATCACTAGCCACTTTAACTATGCCACTTGGTTTACATACTCATCTCATATGTATATACTGTACTCGATATCATCTACCGTATCTTGCCTATGCTGCTCTGTACCATCACTCATTCATATATCCTTATGTACATATTCTTTATCCCCTTACACTGTGTATAAGACAGTAGTTTTTTTTTTGGAATTGTTAGTTAGATTACTTGTTCGTTATTACTGCATTGTCGGAACTAGAAGCACAAGCATTTCATTAACATCTGCTAACCATGTGTATGTGACAAATAAAATTTGATTTGATTTTGATTTGATTTGAAAGTCATATTCTTGGTCGTACTGATGGTGAGTTGACGCTGCTCTTATATTCAGTAGTTCTTCTCAACTGTATGTAATGAAACCTAAGATGACCTGGGGTACTAATGTAAGAAATAACACGTAAAAAAACTAAAAACTGCATGGTTTCCTAGGAACGCGAAGCGAGGCGGCCATCTCTGTCGGCGCCGGAAGTAAGGAAAAGTACATCCCAATTACATTTACTTTTTAAAAATGTGCCATAATAATGGGAAATTGTCATTGTGTGCATCTCGCAACAACCAAGACCGCCATCACAGCCACGATGAGAAACCATATGCTTTTCATTATAAATTAATTTGAGAGGCAGCATCAGACATTATTTATGTCTTTGTATCTAGGACAGCGTTAGCTTTCTCTACTGTATACTGTTAGCTTTCTCTACTGTATACTGTTAGCTTTCTCTACTGTATACTGTTAGCTTTCTCTACTGTATACTGTTAGCTTTCTCTACTGTAACCTGTTAGCTTTCTCTACTGTATACTGTTAGCTTTCCCTACTGTATACTGTTAGCTTTCTCTGCTGTATACTGTTAGCCTCCCCTACTGTAACCTGTTAGCTTTCACTACTGGATACTGTTAGCTTCCCCTACTGTAACCTGTTAGCTTTCTCTACTGTAACCTGTTAGCTTTCACTACTGTAACCTGTTAGCTTTCACTACTGTAGCCTGTTAGCTTTCTCTACTGTAACCTGTTAGCTTTCTCTACTGTATACTGTTAGCTTTCTCTACTGCATACTGTTAGCTTTCTCTACTGTATACTGTTAGCTTTCTCTACTCTAACCTGTTAGCTTTCCCTACTGTAACCTGTTAGCTTTCCCTACTGTAACCTGTTAGCTTTCCCTACTGTAACCTGTTAGCTTTCCCTACTGTAACCTGTTAGCTTTCCCTAGTGTAACCTGTTAGCTTTCCCTACTGTAACCTGTTAGCTTTCCCTACTGTAACCTGTTAGCTTTCCCTACTGTAACCTGTTAGCTTTCCCTACTGTAACCTGTTAGCTTTCCCTGCTGTTAGTTTTCACTACTCTAACCTGTTTGCTTTCCCTACTGTATACTGTTAGCTTTACGTACTGTATACTGTTAGCTTTCCCTACTGTATACTGTTAGCTTTACGTACTGTATACTGTTAGCTTTCCCTACTGTATACTGTTAGCTTTACGTACTGTATACTGTTAGCTTTCCCTACTGTAACCTGTTAGCTTTACGTACTGTATACTGTTAGCTTTACCTACTGTATACTGTTAGCTTTACGTACTGTATACTGTTAGCTTTACCTACTGTAACTGTTAGCTTTACGTATACTGTTACTGTCTACTGTTAGCTTTACGTACTGTATACTGTTAGCTTTACGTACTGTATACGGTTAGCTTTCCCTACTGTAACCTGTTAGCTTTACGTACTGTATACTGTTAGCTTTACGTACTGTCTACTGTTAGCTTTACGTACTGTATACTGTTAGCTTTACCTACTGTATACTGTTAGCTTTACGTACTGTATACTGTTAGCTTTCCCTACTGTAACCTGTTAGCTTTACGTACTGTATACTGTTAGCTTTACGTACTGTCTACTGTTAGCTTTACGTACTGTATACTGTTAGCTTTACGTACTGTATACTGTTAGCTTTACGTACTGTATACTGTTAGCTTTACGTACTGTATACTGTTAGCTTTACGTACTGTATACTGTTAGCTTTACGTACTGTATACTGTTAGCTTTCCCTACTGTAACCTGTTAGCTTTACGTACTGTATACTGTTAGCTTTACGTACTGTATACTGTTAGCTTTACGTACTGTAACCTGTTAGCTTTACGTACTGTATACTGTTAGCTTTACGTACTGTAACCTGTTAGCTTTACGTACTGTATACTGTTAGCTTTACGTACTGTAACCTGTTAGCTTTACGTACTGTATACTGTTAGCTTTACGTACTGTATACTGTTAGCTTTACGTACTGTATACTGTTAGCTTTACGTACTGTATACTGTTAGCTTTACGTACTGTATACTGTTAGCTTTACGTACTGTATACTGTTAGCTTTGTAGTCTTTGCTTTGAAAAATGTATTGAAACAAGCCATTTAATGTGCACAATTCCTGTGGAGTTTGTTTGGGGTGGGGGGGAGTGAGAGAGAGAGAGAGACTAGTCTGTGGCGACCTAAATGCCAGAACCAGACAGGAACCTGACACCCTCAGCACACAGGGGGACAAACACCTACTTGGGATGACATCATTCCCTCCCCCATATGCCCCCCTAGGCACAACTACGACAACATAACCAACACAATTCCTTGCAGCTCTGTCGCACGCTGGGTGTGTACATAGTCAATGGTAGGCTTCGAGGGGACTCCTATGGTAGTTACACCTATAGCTCATCTCTTGGCAGTAGTACTGTAGACTACTTTAACACTGACCTCAACCCAGAGCCTCTCAGAGCATTCACAGTCAGCCCACTGACACCCTAAACATCAGCGCCACAGGTAACTTCCACAAAGCTATGAATGATCTGAGAGACAAGGCAAGAAGGGCCTTATATGCCATCAAAATGAACATGACATTTGACATATCAATTAGGATCTGTCTAAAAATACTTGAATCAGTTAAAGAACCCATTGCCCTTTATTGTTGTGAGGTCTGGGGTCCGCTCACCAACCAAGAATTCACAAAATGGAACAAACACCAAATTGAGACTCTGCATGCAGAATTATGCAAAAATATCATCTGTGTACAACGTAGAACACCAAATAATACATTCAGAGCAGAAATAGGCTGATATCCGCTAATTATCAAAATCCGGAAAAGAGCAGTTAAATTCTACAACAACTTAAAAGGAAGCAATTCCCAAAACTTCCAAAACAAAGCCATCACCTACAGAGAGATGAACCCGGAGAAGAGTTTCCTAAGCAAGCTGTTCCAGGGGCTCTGTTCACAAACACAAACAAAGAGACAGAATAGCAGGGGGAGAGAATAGCAGGGGGAGAGAATAGCAGAGAGTGAGAGAATAGCAGGGGGAGAGAATAGCAGAGAGTGAGAGAATAGCAGGGGGAGAGAATAGCAGAGAGTGAGAGAATAGCAGGGGGAGAGAATAGCAGGGGGAGAGAATAGCAGAGAGTGAGAGAATAGCAGGGGGAGAGAATAGCAGGGGAGAGAATAGCAGAGAGTGAGAGAATAGCAGGGGGAGAGAATAGCAGAGAGTGAGAGAATAGCAGGGGAGAGAATAGCAGGGGGAGAGAATAGCAGAGAGTGAGATAATAGCAGGGGGAGAGAATAGCAGGGGGAGAGAATAGCAGAGAGTGAGATAATAGCAGGGGAGAGAATAGCAGAGAGTGAGATAATAGCAGGGGGAGAGAATAGCAGGGGGAGAGAATAGCAGAGAGTGAGATAATAGCAGGGGGAGAGAATAGCAGGGGGAGAGAATAGCAGAGAGTGAGAGAATAGCAGAGAGGGAGGGAATAGCAGAGAGGGAGGGAATAGCAGAGAGCGAGGGAATAGCAGAGAGGGAGGGAATAGCAGAGAGGGAGGGAATAGCAGAGAGTCAGAGGATAGCAGAGAGTGAGAGGATAGCAGAGAGTGAGAGGATAGCAGAGAGTGAGAGAATAGCAGAGGGAGAGAATAGCAGAGAGTGAGAGAATAGCAGAGAGTGAGAGAATAGCAGAGAGGGAAGGAATAGCAGAGAGCGAGGGAATAGCAGAGAGGGAGGGAATAGCAGAGAGGGAGGGAATAGCAGAGAGTCAGAGGATAGCAGAGAGAGAGGATAGCAGAGAGTGAGAGGATAGCAGAGAGTGAGAGGATAGCAGAGAGTGAGAGGATAGCAGAGAGTGAGAGGATAGCAGAGAGTGAGGGGATAGCAGAGAGTGAGGGGATAGCAGAGAGTGAGAGGATAGCAGAGAGTGAGAGGATAGCAGAGAGTGAGAGGATAGCAGAGAGGGAGAGGATAGCAGAGAGGGAGAGGATAGCAGAGAGGGAGAGGATAGCAGAGAGGGAGAGGATAGCAGAGAGTGAGAGGATAGTAGAGGGAGGGAATAGGAGAGAGTGAGAGAATAGGAGCGCTTTAACAAAGACAAGACCAACTGAAATTGCTCTAGTGGACGTTCAGTCACCATCTGAAACGCCCGGGGATTCTATTTTCTCCCATTGGTGGAGTGTCGGTTTACAGGTTTTGGCTTTGGGCCAAAGCAATCCTTGGTGGAGTGTCTCTGTAGAGAGACAAAGACGAGCTTTGTGGGAGAGAGCCTAATTGTTGATGGGACTCAACAGAACCTGTGCTTCACTAGATTTATATGGGGAAAGAAATAAAAGTCAAGAACTTGACAAAACATTCACACACAGCTTCATCCCTATTATACACACACACAGCTCCATCCACATTATACACACACACAGCTCCATCCACATTATACACACACAGCTCCATCCACATTATACACACACAGCTCCATCCACATTATACACACACACAGCTCCATCCACATTATACACACACACAGCTTCATCCACAGTACACACACACAGCTCCATCCACAGTACACACACACAGCTTCATCCATATTATACACACACACAGCTAGACTAGGTCTGTGACGCTAGTTGAATAAACATGTCAATCTAAGTAACATAACCAAAAGAATCCCCATCAAAATCCATCAGTTTACGAAAACATATTTATCTTCCGAACAGTTTGACCTACGAACTATTATGCCCACTCTATGTAAAGGGAAGACTCTCACAGACACTATGGTGGACTCCGGTTTGCTCTACGACCCACAAGTGTCACGGGACTTGTCTGAAGGTTTTTTGTACCGGTTTACATTATTGGAAGTATTAAGGTAGTTTTGTGCCTAGCCAAAAAAGGGTTTAAATATGTGTAAAATATATATTAATATTTCCTGAGATTTCTCATATTTCCTAGATGTAGGAAAAACACTTCAAAAAACAAGCTAAACTCACCAAAAAAAAAAGAAACGTCCCATTTTCAGGACCCTGTCTTTCAAAGATCATTCGTAAAAATCCAAATAACTTCACAGATCTTCATTGTAAAGGGTTTAAACACTGTTTCCCATGCTTGTTCAATGAACCATAAACAGTTCATGAACAGGCACCTGTGGAACGATCGTTAAGACACTAACAGTTTACAGACGGTAGGCAATTAAGGTCACAGTTATGAAAACTTAGGACACTAAAGAGGCCTTTCTACTGACTCTGAAAAACACCAAAAGAAAGATGCCCAGGGTCCCTGTTCATCTGCGTGAACGTGTCTTATGCATGCTGCAAGGAGGCATTAGGACTGCAGATGTGTACTCTGGAGCGGGATCAATTTGGAGGTGGAGGGTCCGTCATGGTCTGGGGCGGTGTGTCACAGCATCATCGGACTGAGCTTGTCATTGCAGTCAATCTCAACACTGTGCGTTACAGGGAAGACATCCTCCTCCCTCATGTGGTGCCCTTCCTGCAGGCTCATCCTGACATGACCCTCCAGCATGACAATGCCACCACGCACAGAACGAGCAGAATGGCTGATTTCCTGCAAGACAGGAATGTCAGTGTTCTGCCATGGCCAGCGAAGAGCCCGGATCTCAATCCCATTGAGCACATCTGGGACCTGTTAGATCGGAGGGTGAGGGCTAGGGCCACTCCTCCCAGAAATATCTGAGAACTTGCAGGTGCCTTGGTGGAAGAGTGGGGTAACATCTCACAGCAAGAACTGGCAAACCTGGTGCAGTCCATGAGGAGGAGATGCACTGCAGTACTTAATGCAGCTGGTGGCCACACCAGATACTGACTGTTACATTGATTTTTACCCCCCCCCCCCTTTTGTTCAGGGACACATTATTCCATTTCAGTTAGTCACGTCTGTGGGAACTTGCTCAGTTTCTGTCTCAGTTGTTGAATCTTGTTATGTTCATAAAAGTATTTACACATGTTAAGTGTGCTGAAAATAACCGCACTTCAAAAACAAGCTAAATATGGGCAGAACCAAAACAAGTTATCTAATGATTCTTCGCTCTCGTTGTTCATAGTGTTCTATTCTGTCCAGTACTTGTCTTATATTATCTCCAATGTATCATCCTTGTAAAAAAAACCTGTCTGATTAGGATCAGGATATGCTCTAATCCCCCTCTGATATGCACTAATCCCCCTCTGATATGCACCAATCCCCTCCTCCCCTCTGATATGCACTACTCCCCCGCTCATATATACCAATCCCTCCAACCCCTCTGATATACACCAATCCTCCTCCCCTCTGATATGCACTAATCCCCTCTGATATGCACCAATCCCCTCCTCCCCTCTGATATGCACTAATCCCCTCTGATATGCACCAATCCCCTCCTCCCCTCTGATATGCACTAATCCCCCTCTGATATGCACTAATCCCCTCCTCCCCTCTGATATGCACTAATCCCCTCTCATATATACCAATCCCCTCCACCCCCTCTGATATGCACCAATCCCCTCCTCCCCCTCTGATATGCACCAATCCCCTCCTCGCCCATCTGATATGCACCAATCCTCTCCTCCCCCTCTGATATGCACCTATCCCCTCCTCCCCTCTGATATGCACTAATCCCCTCTGATATGCACCAATCCCCTCCTCCCCTCTGATATGCACTAATCCCCTCTGATATGCACAAATCCCCTCCTCCCCTCTGATATGCACTAATCCCCCTCTGATATGCACCAATCCCCTCCTCCCCCTCTGATATGCACTAATCCCCTCTGATATGCACCAATCCCCTCCTCCCCCTCTGATATGCACTAATCCCCTCTGATATGCACTAATCCCCTCCTCCCCTCTGATATGCACTAATCCCCCTCTCATATATACCAATCCCCTCCCCCCCTCTGATATGCACCAATCCCCTCCTCCCCCTCTGATATGCACCAATCCCCTCCTCGCCCATCTGATATGCACCAATCCTCTCCTCCCCCTCTGATATGCACCTATCCCCTCCTCCCCTCTGATATGCACTAATCCCCCTCTGATATGCACCAATCCCCTCCTCCCCTCTGATATGCACTAATCCCCCTCTGATATACACAAATCCCCTCCTCCCCCTCTGATATGCACTAATCCCCCTCTGATATGCACCAATCCCCTCCTCCCCTCTGATATGCACTAATCCCCCTCTGATATGCACCAATCCCCTCCTCACCCTCTGATATGCACTAATCTCCCTCTGATATGCACCAATCCCCTCCCCTCTGATATGCACTAATCCCCTCTGATATGCACCAATCCCCTCCTCCCCCTCTGATATACACTAATCCCCCTCTGATATGCACCAATCCCCTCCTCCCCTCTGATATGCACCAATCCCCCCTCCCCCTCTGATATGCACCAATCCCCTCCTCCCCCTCTGATATGCACCAATCCCCTCCTCCCCTCTGATATACACTAATCCCCTCCTCCCCCTCTGATATGCACTAATCCCCTCTGATATACACTAATCCCCCTCTGATATGCACCAATCCCCTCCTCCCCCTCTGATATGCACCAATCCCCTCTCCCCTCTGATATGCACCCTCTGATATGCACCAATCCCCTCCCCCCTCTGATATGCACTAATCCCCTCCTCCCTCCTCTGATATGCACCAATCCCCTCCTCCCCTCTGATATGCACAAATCCCCTCCTCCCCCTCTGATATGCACTAATCCCCTCCTCCCCCTCTGATATGCACTAATCCCCTCCTCCCCTCTGATATGCACTAATCCCTCCTCCCTCCTCTGATATGCACTAATCCCCCTCTGATATGCACTAATCCCCTCCTCCCTCCTCTGATATGCACTAATCCCCCTCTGATATGCACTAATCCCCTCCTCCCTCCTCTGATATGCACTAATCCCCTCTGATATGCACTAATCCCCTCCTCTGATATGCACTAATCCCCTCCTCCCTCCTCTGATATGCACTAATCCCCCTCTGATATGCACTAATCCCCTCCTCCCTCCTCTGATATGCACTAATCCCCCTCTGATATGCACTAATCCCCTCCTCCCCTCTGATATGCACTAATCCCCTCCTCCCTCCTCTGATATGCACCAATCCCCTCCTCCCCTCTGATATGCACAAATCCCCTCCTCCCCCTCTGATATGCACTAATCCCCTCCTCCCCTCTGATATGCACCAATCCCCTCCTCCCCTCTGATATGCACTAATCCCCTCCTCCCTCCTCTGATATGCACCAATCCCCTCCTCCCCTCTGATATGCACCAATCCCCTCCTCTGTCCTCTGATATGCACCAATCCCCTCCTCCCCCTCTGATATGCACCAATCCCCCCCCCCCTCTGATATGCACCAATCCCCTCCTCCCCCTCTGCTATGCACCAATCCCCTCCTCCCCTCTGATATGCACCAATCCCCTCCTCCCCCTCTGATATGCACTAATCTAGTGGTTAGAGCGTTGGACTAGTAACCAGAAGGTTGCAAGTTCAAACCCCGAGCTGACAAGGTACAAATCTGTCATTCTGCCCCTGCAACCCAAGACCAGTTTACCCACTGTTCCTAGACCAGTTAACCCACTGTTCCTAGGCTGTCATTGAAAATAATAATGTGTTCTTAACTGACTTGCCTCGTTAAATAAAGGTAAAGAAAAATAAACTATGTAATGTAGGTACATTACATTTCTGTCATTCTGAGCACCGTGGTTATAATCGGTTATTCACACACTGCATATGCGTCCGGTAAATTTCTCAAATGGTTAAATCAAAATGTTCCCGGTTAAGTTGTGCCTCGACATTTTCCTAAAGGAAACCCTGCTTGGATTGTGCATTTAGTTTGAGACTGCCATCTGCTGGCGAGAATCATGATTACTTCCTTTTCTCTGTGTGTCGCTCTAAATCAGAGAACCTATGCAATAAATGTCAGCTATGTGCCAGAAGCTGGCAGAGAGGAAATGTAATTTAGCTAACCTGTGATGTCATTTCCTGTTTAGATATTTGGGATCTGTCTTGCTCAGAACCTGGTGAGTGACGTCAAAGCCGTGAAGGCCAGCTGGTGACCCCAGGACCCGGGTGGGATTTGACCCCGAACATCCAGCTCACCTCCCGCTAGACCGCTGAGTGATGGAAACACAAACAGCTGTTTACCTCTGGACCTGCCGGGCTGAGAGATGAAAACACAAACAGCTGTTTACCTCTGGACCTGCCGGGCTGAGAGATGAAAACACAAACAGCTGTTTACCTCTGGACCTGCCGGGCTGAGAGATGAAAACACAAACAGCTGTTTACTGTCCCGCACGCACACACGCACGCACGCACACACGCACACACGCACGCACGCACACACACACCGTTTATTACCACGCTGGGCTGGGGATTTACACACACACGTACTCATGGACACACACGGGACTCATGTGGATGTCTAGCTCAATTGATCTGACTTGAGAAACTGGACTGACTCTTTGTTGTTTACACTTTTGAGTCCACTGGGTTCTATTAACCTGCCCCAGGAAGATGCACCCATTGGCTGTCGGAGATGAATAGAAAGACAAATAAACAGATAAGAGGACCTGGGTGAAAACTGAGAAGAGGATGAGAGGAGAGATGACAACTCTCTTATTTGATTCAGTCACACACGGTATCAGTCTATTTCACCTCAACACTACCGCCACTAGGATTTCAAAACAGCCCTTCAGAAAGTCTTTAGAGATGCTTGTTAGATACCTGCTATCCCACAGTCTTTCTGTCTTCTGTACAGTATAGAGTGGGCTGCTGACTGACCTACTGGCTGGCTGACAGGATGGCATTTTTCCCCCTTGTTCTATGATCACTGAAAGACATAAAGAGCACTTCCTGTTAGCTTGAAATAAGGAAATGGGAGTATTCCATTTCAAGTTCAGGAAATTCAGGTTAGCAAGGCCTTGCTACGGATGCATGTCTTTAGCCACATGTTTCTGAACGGCATGTTCAAATAAATACATATATATATACGTTTATTTTCAGAGTCTGTCTGTCGATGTTTTGAGTTTAATCAAACAGCAGACAGACAGACAGACAGACAGACAGACAGACAGACAGACAGACAGACAGACAGACAGACAGACAGACAGACAGACAGACAGACAGACAGACATTATCTCTCCCAGCGTTCCTGTAGCTTTGGGCCTTTTACTTGATCTAAACTTTAACTTTATACTGATGTTAAATCTCTGTTATACTGATGTTAAATCTCTGTTATACTGACGTTAAATCTCTGTTATACTGACGTTAAATCTCTGTTATACTGATGTTAAATCTCTGTTATACGGAGGTTGGTTTGATGCGTTTATTCTGTCTCTTCTGGTATCCCACCGTTTGGAAGCTTGAATTACATTACACCCCTGTTGTTAGTCTTATCAACAAAAACAACACAAATTATCGGATGGATTTATATTAGTAAGTAGAGGATTTATATTAGTAAGTAGAGGATTTATATTAGTAAGTAGAGTTTCCAGGTACATTTCCCATGTTTTCCAGGATTACTGGTTGGAGGATTTCCTGCCTTTTCCTTCCTGATTCTGGGAATCTTCTGTCGTGGAAAATTGGTTCAAATATGACGCAATCAAGAACTCTGTGAAATTCAATAGGCTTTTAATAAAAAGATATCGCAAGCCGGAGGGGTCCGCGGAACACACACACTTTTTTAGAGCCCTCGCTCTGAGTTATACACATACCATATAAGTCCCTCCCATATGCAAATGAAGTTACATCCCAATCCGTGCATCCTGCTTGTTCAGCCCAATAACGCCCCCATCTGCTTTCCATTAGATCCTAATGGTGACAAGACCCTTGCTTTGACCTAAAGATAATATACATTCCTCTATACTATAGGCTTTGATCCTGTAGCTAGCTCCATCTGTTCCTTTGTATGTGTGCCTTTATTTCAGATCAATAGACTGTGTGTCTCCTCTAGTTTTAGTGTGTCCAGCTGTCCTAAAAATACTATACATTCCTCTATGCTATAGGCTTGCTTTGTCCCTGCACTTAGCTCAATGTGTTGTCTTTATCTTGGATCAGCAGACTGTGTGTCTCCCCTGTCATTCCTTCAGCATCTCCATGTCCTAAGAATATGTGAACTATGTCTGTAATCCATCAGTTGGTCATTTGGCTGACCCCCTCCTTTGTATATCCCTCTGACCTTTGTATGTCCAGCTATCCTGGCGCCCAACGTGGGGCCCTCTCCCATGGCCCCACTCTGGCTTCCTGTCCTATACAATAGACAATGCCTTTTACCAGAATGGCAAATGTACTCTATAAGTGTTACATTATTTATGATCTTCCATATATGTACATAATTTCTCCCAAACTTCCAACTGGGAATTCTCGGAAAAGTTAACTGAATGTTTCATCCCTGTTAGTACAGTACGTTATCAGTAACCATGGTGACGTGAAAATGACATTATTATTCTGATCTTTATTATTATTAGTACATTTTCAATACAGTTTCCACTGTGCATCCCAGTACATTTTCAGCACATTATCAGATGTGTAGCAGTATATATGTTTTACATTGAATTGATTGTATTTATTGGGATTTGTCGGGCGTGAAGACATTCCCTGCGGGGTCCGTCTGCATTCCAGTAGCCACCCAAAAGGTCAGCTCTTTTACCCATTTAGCACCTCTTTGCGGTAGCGTTCGGGAGTGGTCAGGGTCCCCTAGCTACACCCTACCAAGGTCTCGCTCTTCCTGTGGTATATACAAGGCCTATGTGTAGGATCTGTTACTCCTCTTTGGGATCATCCCTGATTGGTGGATGTTGTAATAACTTGATTCTGTATCATTTACTGTGTCCCTGCTTGTCTGACCACTCCATGTCCCCCTCTTATATGCTGTAGTCCAGCAGCATGGGCCCTGGGTGTTTTAATGAACACTCTACTGTCGTTCCTCAAGTAGACTGCTGTAGTCCATCAGCAGTCTGGCGTCTGGTGGGTGTGGCTTCTGGTGGGTGTGGCTGTGGCGTCTGATGGATGTGGCGTCTTGTGGGTGTGGCTGTGGCGTCTGGTGGTTGTGGCGTCTGGTGGTTGTGGCGTCTGGTGGTTGTGGCGTCTGGTGGTTGTGGCGTCTGGTGGTTGTGGCGTCTGGTGGGTGTGGCGTCTGGTGGGTGTGGCGTCTGGTGGGTGTGGTGTCTGGTGGGTGCGGCGTCTGGTGGGTGCGGCGTCTGGTGGGTGCGGCGTCTGGTGTGTGCGGCGTCTGGTGGGTGCGGCGTCTGGTGGTTGCGGCGTCTGGTGGGTGTGGCTGTGGCGTCTGTTGGTTGTGGCGTCTGGTGGGTGTGGCGTCTGGTGGTTGTGGCGTCTGATGGGTGTGGCGTCTGATGGGTGTGGCGTCTGGTGGGTGTGGCGTCTGGTGGTTGTGGCGTCTGGTGGTTGTGGCGTCTGGTGGTTGTGGCGTCTGGTGGGTGTGGCGTCTGGTGGGTGTGGCGCCTGGTGGGTGTGGCGTCTGGTGGGTGTGACGTCTGGTGGGTGCGGTGTCTGGTGGGTGCGGCGTCTGGTGGGTGCGGCGTCTGGTGTGTGCGGCGTCTGGTGGGTGCGGCGTCTGGTGGGTGCGGCGTCTGGTGGTTGCGGCGTCTGGTGGGTGTGGCTGTGGCGTCTGGTGGTTGTGGCGTCTGGTGGGTGTAGCTGTGGCGTCTTGTGGTTGTGGCGTCTGATGGGTGTGGCGTCTGATGGGTGTGGCGTCTGGTGGGTGTGGCGTCTGGTGGGTGTGGCGTCTGGTGGTTGTGGCGTCTGGTGGGTGTGGCGTCTGGTGGGTGTGGCGTCTGGTGGTTGTGGCGTCTGGTGGGTGTGGCGTCTGGCTGCAGCCACGTGGATGGGTAGACAGGAAACTATATAGAGGCTCCATATCAAAGAGTTACATTCCATTTTCAGGGGTTTGATTTACTTCCTTTCTTTCCTGTGTTACTTCCTGTGTATGTGCATTGTCTTTTCCAACCACTTCATCTCAGATAAATGAATCTGCAACATTTTGTGACGACACACCACTTCATGAATGATTGGTAGATTTCAAAGCACGTCCAGACGTGGGTAGGCATAGAGTGAGTCTCTATGCCTACCCAAGTTCCGGATGTCAGCTACCGTCTTCTCCTCACAAGACAATTCTGATCTATTATAGATACACCATATTATTTCCGTGTTTTAAGTTCACAACCGAAATGTGCATTTTTATCAATGATTCTTATGATTTCTAGTACACACTGAGTTGGTGGTGTCTGGTGTTTTCACAGAACATGACTGAATTCTTTCTCTGTTTTATAACTGAAAGGGGTGTCTGTGGTTGCTGCCGTCTGTAACTAACCAGTTTGTTGGGAGTTTAAATTTTTTTTTTATCTCAAAGCCTTTTTAAGATATTTTCTTTTACGTTCCCCTCATAGCTTGGAACATTTCCAGAGTCTACCTCATCTTAGAGAGATGTCCTTTAAATCTAGAGGTTAAAAAAATTCCATTGCCTGTCCGAAAGACGCTGAGAGGTGCAGAGAATCTCTTAACTGTTTGGTAATACCTATAACAGCGCCATGACAGAAAGACAGTAGGTCCTATATTACAACTTACAATATATATACAATATATAAAATAATATCATAGGGTTATTTTGTACTTTCTGAGGACGAAACATAGTTTCTACCAAACGTGACAGTATGACGATAAGGTTTATAAACGAAATGTTTGTCCTGAACTGGAAAACACTGTGTGTAAATCTCTATCACCACAGTGACTGTACCGTAGCCGTTCCGTTTAACATGATTCAAAAGGATATTTCCTGTATCTTGTTCTTCTTCTTATGTTGAACAAATGTAGCATGCCTTGTGTTTTTGATGGGAGAAATGATGAAGATGTTTTTTGTCTTCATTTCTTGAATTCCATGTTGTCCTCTATAGAGCTGGAATGTAAACAAGTAACAGATAGAACTCCTTACATGCCTCTTCAATTGATTCATTTGTTTTTTTAAACAATGTTTAAACATTTTAAACAAATTTTCAACATGTTACAGTTTTTTTCGATTGCTAAACGACACAACTGG
The DNA here is from genome assembly GCF_018296145.1 of Oncorhynchus tshawytscha. Classification (NCBI taxonomy): domain Eukaryota; kingdom Metazoa; phylum Chordata; class Actinopteri; order Salmoniformes; family Salmonidae; genus Oncorhynchus; species Oncorhynchus tshawytscha. Next base: position 44,394,724 of record NC_056449.1, on the reverse strand, counting down.
AGTCACATGTGCAAACCTCTAACTACAGTCTGCACAGCAGCAGTTCATGTGGACCAAACTCTAGTTCGTTTTTCATTGCTTGAACACAGTTTTCAAAACTCTACACACTTATCCCATGACTTTAACCACAACCTGCACAACACTGTGGATTTGCAGCACTTGTTCAAATGCTAACACACTGCTGTCAAAACTGTGAACCACACATTCAAAACGGAATAGATTTCAGCCTTGTGCCTTTCAAACACTGCTGATTGCAATTTCAGCTGAAAGGCTAAGCAGGTGTCTTGTTTTAGACTTGTTAGTGAACACGCACACATATTACAGTATATATAGGTAGAGCTCAGAAAGACTCATTTTGGAAATGGAACAAGGAAGATGGGTTCATGGAGGGAGAAGGGTGGCAGGGAGAGGGCGGATGCGTGGAGGAAGACAAAGAAGACAAAGAGCTGTTATTTCAGATGAAATAAGGGCTACACTTATAGACCATGTCGTGAACCATGGTCTCTCATTGAGAGAGGCAGGGTTGAGGGTGCAACCCAATCTGCAAAGATCCACAGTGGCATCTGTAATGCAAATTTTCCATCATGCAAACAGGTGAGAGTTACATCCTTACGGTAAATGA
>NC_056449.1:44379102-44389102 GCF_018296145.1 Oncorhynchus tshawytscha | reverse complement strand
CTGTCTGTGTCTGTCTGTCTGTCTGTCTGTCTGTCTGTCTGTCTCTGTCTGTCTGTCTGTCTGTGTCTGTGTCTGTCTGTGTCTGTCTGTCTGTCTGTCTGTCTGTCTGTCTGTCTGTGTCTGTCTGTGCCTGTCTGTCTGTCTGTCTGTCTGTCTGTCTGTCTGTCTGTCTGTCTGTCTGTCTGTCTGTCTGTCTGTCTGTCTGTCTGTCTGTCTGTCTGTGTCTGTCTGTCTGTCTGTCTGTCTGTCTGTCTGTCTGTCTGTCTGTCTGTCTGTCTGTCTGTCTGTCTGTCTGTCTGTCTGTCTGTCTGTCTGTCTGTCTGTCTGTGTGGTTATTTATTGGCTTGGAGAGAGAAATGCTAGGTGGTATTAAGCAGACTGTAGGTTTATTTGAAATGAAATGTCTTAAATCTGCCACTAGAGGGAGAAACTTAAAGAATAGCTCTGCTCGGCTGAGGTGGTACTGTATTCAGCATGTGTCAGAGTAGGAGTGCTGATCTAGGACCATGTCTTCCCTCCCCTGGTCATGTAATCTTATCAGGTAAAACTGATCCTGAATCAGGATGTAGAGGCTGATGTTAGTAAAGGGTTTTACAAGGTGAAACTATTTTTTTTTTTAAATTACACTTTTGCAGACTTTGTTTCTGTACTGGTGAAATGACCAAGTCGCAGCATGATGGATGCTGTGACAGGATGTGTTTAGCTGTTTCTAAATAGAACGTGTGGGTAATCATTGGAGTTTGCTTTGCGTTCTGCACACATTCAACTCTGCAGACGAGTTAAATAGAAGAGCCTCTATAGAGAAGAGCCATGATGTCCGATCACCGTTTGTTTTTCGTTATAAGAGATCTTTAAATTAAGCCAAGGCAGGAACTAGAGACCTTCGAGTTAAAGAGGTTAAAGGGGAAACTTTTAAAAGATTTCACTCTGAACCAGAGTAAACAACATTTGGAAGTGTGGCAATGTCAGACTAAACATGCCAGAAGATACCCAACTAACATGTCTGACCTGACCTCTACACCCTGCATTCTGCATCTAATTAACTCCTTTTTTAATATCCCAGATAGGCCTTTTTTTTACAATTATATTTTACATATATACTGAAGACAAATATATATATTATTTTTTTCTGAGTGTCACACCCTGACCTTAGTTATCTTTGTTTTCTTTATTATTTTGGTTAGGTCAGGGTGTGACGAGGGTGTAGTTTTTGTATTGTCTAGGTGTTTTGGGCCTGTCTAGGGTTTTTTGTAAATCTATGGGGTTTTAGTATGTCTAGGTATACGTAGGTCTATGGTGGCCTGAATTGGTTCCCAATCAGAGACAGCTGTTTATCGTTGTCTCTGATTGGGGATCCTATTTTGGTTGCCATTTTCCATTTTGGTTTTGTGGGTTATTGTCTATGTGTAGTTGCATGTCAGCACTAGTGTTTATGGCGTCACAGTCGTTTTTGTTCATTCATCTAACGCTGCTCCTTGGTCTCCTCGTTATGATGACCGTGACACTGAGTTACAGTTCATATAAATCAGTCAATTGAAATAAATTCATTAGAACCCTAATCTATGGATTTTCACATGACTGCTAATACAGATATGCATCTGTTGGTCACAGATACCTTCTTCTTTTTTAAAGGTAGCGGCATGGATCAGAACCAGTAATTTTCCTCATGCAGCACAACACATCTCCTTCACATAGAGTTGATCAGGCTGTTGATTGTGGCCTGTAGAATGTTGTGCCACTCCTCTTCAACGGCTGTGTGAATTTGCTGGATATTGGCGGGAACTGGAGCACACCTGTTGTACACACAAATCCAGAGCATCCCAAACATGCTCAATGGTTGACATATCTGGTGAGTATGCACCCAGTAAAAGAACTGGGAAATGTTCAGCTTCCAGAGATTGTGTACACATCCTTGTGACATGGGGCCGTGCATTATCATGCTGAAACATGAGGTGATGGAGGTGGATGAATGGCACGACAGTGGGCCTCTGGATCTCATCACTGTGCATTCAAATTTCCATTGATAAAATGCAATTGTGTCCGTTGTCCGTAGTTTATGCCTGCCCATACCATAACCCACCACAACCAAGCATGGCCAAATCTTTCTGCAAGCCAATGGCAGTAATTCATGTAAATTAACAAAGCAATCTGAATACATAAACATGGAAATACATATTTCTGGAATCACAACCAACCCTGTTAACTACAGTTGAAGTCAGAAGTTTACATACACTTTAGCCAAATACATTTAAACTCAGTTTTTCAAAATTCCTGACATTTAATCCTAGTAAAAATTCCCTGTCTTAAGGTCAGTTAGGATCACCACTTTATTTTAAGAATGTGAAATGTCAGAATAATAGTAATAATAATAGTAGAGAGATTGATTTACTTCAGCTTTTATTTCTTTAATCACATTCCCAGTGGGTCAGAAGTTTACATACACTCAATTAGTATTTGGCAGCATTGCCTTTAAATTGTTTATCTTGGGCCAAACATTTTGGGTCAGGTTTGTAGACCTTGCACGTACACATTTTTTCAGTTCTGCTCACACATGGTCTATAGGAATGAGGTCAGGGCTTTGTGATGGCCACTCCAATACCTTGACTTTGTTGTCCTTAAGCCATTTTGCTGTATCTTTGGAAGTATGCTTGGGGTCATTGTCCATTTGGAAGACCCATTTGCGACCAAGCTTTAACGTCCTGACTGATGTCTTGAGATGTTGCTTCAATATAACCACATAATTTTCCATCCTCATGATGCCATCTATTTTGTGAAGTACACAAGTCCCTCCTGCAGCAAAGCACCCCCAGAACATGATGCTGCCACCCCCGTGCTTCACGGTTGGGATGGTGTTCTTCGGCTGGCAAGCCTCCCGCCTTTTTCCTCCAAACTTATCGATGGTCATTATGGCCAAACAGTTCTATTTTTGTTTCATCAGATGAGGACATTTCTCCAAAAAGTACTCTCTTTGTCCCCATGTGCAGTTGAAAACCGTAGTCTGGCTTTTTATATGCCGGTTTTGGAGCAGTGGTTTTTTCCTTGCTGAACGGCCTTTCAGGTTATGTCAATATAGGACTTATTTTAATGTGGATATAGATACTTTTGTACCTGTTTCCTCCAGCATCTTCACAAGGTCCTTTGCTGTTGTTCTGGGATTGATTTGCACTTTTTGCAACAAAGTACGTTCATCTCTAAGAGACAGAACGCGTCTCCTTCCTGAGCGGTATGACAACTGCGTGTCCCATGGTGTTTATGTTTGCGTACTATTGTTTGTACTGATGAACGTGGTACCTTCAGGCGTTTGGAAATTGGTCCCAAGAATGAACCAGACTTGTGGGGGTCTACAATTATTTTTCTGAGGTCTTGGCTGATTTCTTTTGATTTTCCCATGATGTGAAGCAAAGAGGCTCTGAGTCTGAAGGTAGGCCTTGAAATACATCCACAGGTACACCTCCAAGTGACTCAAATGATGTCAATTAGCCTATCAGAAGCTTCTAAAGCCATGACATTTTTTTCTGGAATTTTCCAAGCTGTTTAAAACCACAGTCAACTTAGTTTATGTGAACTCCTGACCCACTGGAATTGCGATACAGTCAATTAAAAGTGAAATAATCTGTCTGTAAACAATTGTTGGAAAAATGACTTGTGTCATGTACAAAGTAGATGTCCTAACCAACTTCCCAAAACTATAGTTTGTTTAACAAGACATTTGTGGAGTGGTTGAAAAATGAGTTTTAATGACTCCAACCAAAGTGTATGTAAACTGTTTGATATGCCTCTCTTTAACAAACATCACTATTATGGTTTATATGCCGTATGTCTGCCTTTTGACTAGAGCACTGAACAAAAATATTAACTCAACATGCAACAATTTCAAAGATTTTACTGAGTTAGGCCCTAATCTATGGATTTCACATGACTGAGCAGGGGCACAGACATGGGTGGGCCTGGGAGAGCATAGACCCACCCACTTGGGAGCCAGGCCCATCCAATCAGAATGATTCTTTATTACAAACATAAATACTCCTCAGCACCGGTTGGATGTACTGCCAAATTCTCCAAAACAACGTTAGAGAAAAAGGAACATTAAATTCTCCGTCAACAGCTCTGGTGGACATTCCTACAGTCAGCATGCACACTACTTCAAAACTTGAGACATCTGTGGCATTGTGTTGTGTGACACATCTGCACATTTTAGAGTGGCCTTTTATTGTCCCCAGCACAAGGTGCACCTGTGTAATGATCATGCTGTTTAATCAGCTTCTTGATATGCCACACCTGTCAGGTGGATGGATTATCTTGGCAAAGGAGAAATGCTCCCTAACAAGGATGTAAAACAAATTTGTTCTTAAAATATGATCAGCTTACTATCGATCCCCCAGCCGTCAGACGAAGAATAGATCATTTAATTATTATAGATCCATCAGGCGAGGACTAGATCATTTCATTATTATAGATCCACCAGACGAAGACTAGATCATTTAAGTTGATGGATTAACTGGTGGGGTAGCAGTATGAATGCCAATGAGATGGAAGGATAGATCTCTCTTTCTTTCTTTCTCTTGAAGGAAGGAAGGAACGGAGCCATTTCCTGTTTATGCTTTCTTTCTCTTGAAGGAAGGAAGGAAGGAAGGAAGGAAGGAATGGAGACATTTCCTGTTTATGCTTTCTTTCTATTGAAGGAAGGAAGGAAGGAAGGAAGGAAGGAAGGAAGGAATGGAGACATTTCCTGTTTATGCTTTCTTTCTCTTGAAGGAAGGAAGGAAGGAAGGAATGGAGACATTTCCTGTTTATGCTTTCTTTCTCTTGAAGGAAGAAAGGAAGGAACGGAGCCATTTCCTGTTTATGCTTTCTTTCTCTTGAAGGAAGGAAGGAAGGAATGGAGACATTTCCTGTTTATGCTTTCTTTCTATTGAAGGAATGAAGGAAGGAAGGAATGGAGACATTTCCTGTTTATGCTTTCTTTCTATTGAAGGAAGGAAGGAAGGAAGGAATGGAGACATTTCCTGTTTATGCTTTCTTTCTATTGAAGGAAGGAAGGAATGGAGACATTTCCTGTTTATGCTTTCTTTCTATTGAAGGAATGAAGGAAGGAAGGAATGGAGACATTTCCTGTTTATGCTTTCTTTCTATTGAAGGAAGGAATCATTTTGTTTATGCTTTCTTTCTATTGAAGGAATGAAGGAAGGAAGGAATGGAGACATTTCCTGTTTATGCTTTCTTTCTATTGAAGGAAGGAAGGAAGGAATGGAGACATTTCCTGTTTATGCTTTCTTTCTATTGAAGGAAGGAAGGAAGGAAGGAATGGAGACATTTCCTGTTTATGCTTTCTTTCTATTGAAGGAAGGAAGGAAGGAATGGAGACATTTCCTGTTTATGCTTTCTTTCTATTGAAGGAAGGAAGGAAGGAAGGAATGGAGACATTTCCTGTTTATGCTTTCTTTCTATTGAAGGAAGGAAGGAAGGAATGGAGACATTTCCTGTTTATGCTTTCTTTCTATTGAAGGAAGGAAGGAAGGAATGGAGACATTTCCTGTTTATGCTTTCTTTCTATTGAAGGAAGGAAGGAAGGAATGGAGACATTTCCTGATTATGCTCTCTTTCTCTTGAAGGAAGGAAGGAAGGAATGGAGACATTTCCTGTTTATGTCCATTGAGTCAGTTGTGATTTATCTTTTGAATCAGATCTGAATCAGAACTGAATCAGATCTGTAATGCAACACAGACCTCGAGTCAAGACCAACACAGGACACACGCCTTCTATGCTTTCTGCACAGATGGTCAGGGGTGCATCTCAAATGGCTCCCAATTCACTATATAGTGCATTGCTTTTGACCACGGTCCATAGGGTGTAGGGAATACAGTATATAGGCAATAGGGTACCATTTGGGACACAATCCATGAGTCATATTGGGAAGACTGAAGAAACCCTCTATGTAACACATCGTGAAGTACTGTTCCGTCCGATAGCAAGTCATCAAAGTGGATTTCTCTTTACAACACAGACCTAGACCCAATATCAACACAGGGCACAGGCCTTCCTCTGGTTTCAACCAGACCTCTGCCACGCTGATCCTCAACACGGGGTCCCCTCAGGTGCATGCTTAGTCCCCTCCTGTACTCCCTGTTCACCCATGACTGCATGGCAAATCTTGACTCCAACAAAATCATTAACTTTGCAGATGACACAATAGTAGTAGGCCTGATCACAGACAACGACGAGACAGCCTATAGGGAGGAGGTCAGAGACCTGGCAGTGTGGTGCCAGGACAACAACCTCTCCCTCAACGCGATCAAGACAAAGGAGATGATCATGGACTACAGGAAAAGGCAAGCTGAACAGGCCCCATTAACATCAACGGGGCTGCAGTGGAGTTGGTCGAGTTTCAAGTTCCTTGGTGTCCACGTCACCAACAAACTGGTCCAAGCACACCAAGACAGTCATGAAGAGGGCACGACAAAACCTATTCCCCCTCAGGAGACAGAAAAGATTTGGCATGGGTCCTCAGATCCTCAAAAAGTTCTACAGCTGCACCATCGAGAGCATCCTGACCGGTTGCATCACTGCCTGGTATGGCAACTGCGCGGCATCTGACCGTAAGGCGCTACAGAGAGTAGTGCGTATGGCCCAGTACATCACTGGGGTCAAGCTTCCTGCCATCCAGGACCTATATATTAGGCGGTGTCAGAGGAAGTCCCAAAAATGTGTCAAAGACTCCATTCACCCTAGTCATAGACTGTTCTCTCTGCTACTCGGCAGGTCTAGGTCCAACAGGCTCCTTAACAGCTTTACCCCCAAGCCATAAGACTGCTGAACAATTACTCAAATGGCTACCCGGACAATTTTAAACTGCTGCTACTCATTGTTTATCAATGCATAGTCACTTTACCCCTACCTACATGTACAAATTACCTCGACTAACCTGTACCTCCCATTGACTGGGTACCTGTACCCCCTGTATATATCCACATTATTGTTATTTTACAGTTACTTTTTATTTATTTTTATTGTTTTTACTTTAGTTTATTTAGTAAATATTTTCTTAACTTTATTTTCGTAAAAATGCATTGTAGCTTAAGGGCTTGTAAGTGAGCATTTCCCAGTAAGTTCTACACCTGACGTATTCGGCACATGTGACAAATACAATTTCATTTGATTTGACCTGGGTTCAAATATTATTTAAATTAATTCAAATTAATGTTAATTACTTTACCTGAGCTTAAATTGAGCTTGACAGTTGCAAAAAAAAATGTCCCAAAATGGCAAACTCTTCTCATATGGCCCTCAATGCAGGAGAAAGCAAACAACAAAGATTTTACAAATATTGCAAAGAGTATTCAAACCCAGGTCTGATTTCAACATAGATGGTTATGAGTCCTTTTGAAGTGTCTACACTAATGAAAGCTTCTATGGAATGGGGTGTTCATCTGGGTGTTCATCTGGGTAAAGTCATGTAGTATAAAGGTCTCTATAGAATGGGGTGTTCATCTGGGTGTTCATCTGGGTAAAGTCATGTAGTTTAAAGGCCTCTATGGAATGGGGTGTTCATCTGGGTAAAGTCATGTAGTATAAAGGTCTCTATAGAATGGGGTGTTCATCTGGGTGTTCATCTGGGTAAAGTCATGTAGTATAAAGGCCTCTATGGAATGGGGTGTTCATCTGGGTGTTCATCTGGGTAAAGTCATGTAGTATAAAGGTCTCTATAGAATGGGGTGTTCATCTGGGTGTTCATCTGGGTAAAGTCATGTAGTTTAAAGGCCTCTATGGAATGGGGTGTTCATCTGGGTAAAGTCATGTAGTATAAAGGTCTCTATAGAATAGGGTGTTCATCTGGGAAACTCAGTATGACTCATTTAAGACATTGAAATGGTATCCATGAGTTGACCTGTCTCTGGGTAGTATGACTCATTAAGACATTAAAATGGTATCCATGAGTTGACCTGTCTCTGGGTAGTATGACTCATTAAGACATTAAAATGGTATCCATGAGTTGACCTGTCTCTGGGTAGTATGACTCATTAAGACATTAAAATGGTATCCATGAGTTGACCTGTCTCTGGGTAGTATGACTCATTAAGACATTAATGGTATCCATGAGTTGACCTGTCTCTGGGTAGTATGACTCATTTAAGACATTAATGGTATCCATGAGTTGACCTGTCTCTGGGTAAGTAGAAAAAAAGGACTTATTTGCCAAAATGTCTCTCTATCCTTTGAACTAAAGATACTTTATGGTACACCCAAATCAACATCACTGCATTTTTTCATGTGAAAGTCCATAACTCAAGTTACAAATTGGTTATAAATGACTGGCATATTTCCCAATCTTCTCAAATATTAATTGTAAAACTTCATTCTGTGTAGATCGTATGGATGCAATTGAATCAAATGAGTGAAGTGTCTTTAGCTCTGTCAGCTGTGAGAATTGTCCTCTGTAGTCTCATTGTTTATTTATTTATTTTTCATATATTTTTTGATGACATTTCATCAACATCAATCTCCTTTTATGGGGCAGCTTCAAAGTAGAACAATCAGGGTTGTGGGTTCGATTCCCGCAGGGGACCAGTACAAAGGGAATTGTATTGCTCTAGATAAGAGCGTCTGACAACAAATAAATGTAGATCTGTATGGAGAAAATACCCAGTTTTAATAATATGTCATTTTTTGGGGTGTGCTATTTAACCAAGAAGGAGAGTGATGGAGTGCTGCATCAGATGACCTGGCCTCCACAATCACCTGACCTCAACCCAATTTGATATGGTTTGTTATGAGTTGGATCGCAGAGTGAAGGAAACGCCTCTAAGTGCTCAGCATATGTGGGAACTCCTTCAAGACTGCTTTGTTTTTTGTGTTTTAGGTTATTGTGGAGAGAAACAATTGTAACAGGGTGAACAGGGAATAGTGCTCTGGTCAAAAGCAGTGCACTATGGGTAACGGGGTGAACAGGGAAAAGCGCTTTGGTCAAAAGGAGTGCACTATGGGTAACGGGGTGAACAGGGAATAGCGCTTTGGTCAAAAGGAGTGCACTATGGGTAACAGGGTGAACAGGGAATACGGCTCTGGTCAAAAGTAGTGCACTATGGGTAACAGGGTGAACAAGGAATAGGGCTCTGGTCAAAAGTTGTGTGCACTATGGTGAACAGGGAATAGGGCTCTGGTCAAAAGTTGTGCACTATGGGTAACAGGGTGAACAGGGAATAGGGCTCTGGTCAAAAGTTGTGCACTATGGGTAACAGGGTGAACAGGGAATAGGGCTCTGGTCAAAAGTAGTGCACTATGGGTAACAGGGTGAACAAGGAATAGGGCTCTGGTCAAAAGTAGTGCACTATGGGTAACAGGGTGAACAAGGAATAGGGCTCTGGTCAAAAGTTGTGCACTATGGGTAACAGGGTGAACAAGGAATAGGGCTCTGGTCAAAAGTTGTGCACTATGGTGAACAGGGCTCTGGTCAAAAGTAGTGCACTATGGGTAACAGGGTGAACAGGGAAAAGGGCTCTGGTCAAAAGTAGTGCACTATGGGTAACAGGGTGAACAGGGAATAGGGCTCTGGTCAAAAGTAGTGCACAATGGGTAACAGGGTAAACAGGGAATAGGGCTCTGGTCAAAAGCAGTGCACTATGGGTAACAGGGTGAACAGGGAATAGGGCTCTGGTCAAAAGCAGTGCACTATGGGTAACAGGGTGAACAGGGAATAGGGCTCTGGTCTAAAGCAGTGCACTATGGGTAACAGGGTGAACAGGGAATAGGGCTCTGGTCTAAAGCAGTGCACTATGGGTAACAGGGTGAACAGGGAATAGGGCTCTGGTCTAAAGCAGTGCACTATGGGTAACAGGGTGAACAGGGAATAGGGCTCTGGTCTAAAGCAGTGCACTATGGGTAACAGGGTGAACAGGGAATAGGGCTCTGGTCAAAAGCAGTGCACTATGGGTAACAGGGTGAACAGGGAATAGGGCTCTGTTCAAAAGCAGTGCACTATGGGTAACAGGGTGAACAGGGAATA
>NC_056449.1:44306602-44376602 GCF_018296145.1 Oncorhynchus tshawytscha | reverse complement strand
CTGCGCAAAATTGGCCCAGCGTTGGGTTAGAGGAGGGTTTGGCTGGCCGGTATGTCCTTGTCCTTTCGCGCTCTAGAGACACCTGTGGCGGTGTTACTTCGGTCACCAGGTGTACGGTGTTACTCGGTCGCCAAATCTTCAAGTGGCCTTCAATAACCTAGGACCTAACTACAGTAGTCAATGTCCCACAACCACTGCTGACACACTAGCCACTCATACATACTGTACACAATCGTGATTTTGAAACGATAAACAGATCTTGCTCGTTAGCTGGTGTGTTAGACATTAGCTAATGAGACGTGATAATGTGTGGCTTGACTCCAGGACATGTCACCTGACTGATCCCCATCACAACAGCATGTGAAGCCACATTAGCTTGTTTACATCCTATAAAACAATTAAGAGTTCCAAAAATAATCTTTGAAAGAAGTGTAGAAAACTGAAATAATCATCAGAACCTGCTAGAGAAAGTTTTGTAGATGAACAATGCTCTCCAAAGAGCAAAAAATAGTTTTCTTGTCAAGTAATCTACTCTCTCTTCTGAGGCAATACAGTTCACTGAAGTTTAAACGGAGGGAAGAGTACGCCACCAAGTTCCATTTGGTTGAGTTCCGTGTTCTGTGTTCTGTGTTCTATATTCTAAATGTTACCGTATGTTTCACCTTGTCAGCACCTCTGTTCATCTCAAAGGCAGAATTTGTTCTTATTTATGTATCTGACCTCCTAGCTGTCATAACATTACTAGGCGTTCCTCTCCAACAGCCTGCACTGGTTTAGTGTTGACTGAACACCTTTAGGCTGGATTGATGACTAGTGGCCAAGGAAACATCTGACCCCCCCTGCCATGACTACAGTATCACGCTGGTTAGCACACACACACACTCCCACACAAGCACACACACACACAGGACACACACACACACACACATGCTCTGTCTTCCCCCAGCCATCACTACATTTACAGAATCACAAGCTGGTCATAACAGACACTGTGTCTGATTGAGCTGGTTATAACAACAGACACTGTGTCTTTCTGATTGAGCTGTTTATAACAACAGACACTGTCTCTCTGATTGAGCTGTTTATAACAACACACACTGTGTCTCTCTGATTGAGCTGGTTATTACAGACACCGTGTCTCTCTGATTGAACTGGTTATAACAACAGACACTGTGTCTCTCTGAGCTGGTTATAACAACAGACACTGTGTCTCTCTGATTGAGCTGTTTATAACAACAGACACTGTGTCTCTCTGATTGAACTGGTCATGACACAGACACTGTGTCTCTCTGATTGAGCTGGTTATAACAACAGACACTGTGTCTCTCTGATTGAACTGGTCATGACACAGACACTGTGTCTCTCTGATTGAACTGGTCATAACAACAGACACTGTGTCTCTGATTGAGCTGGTTATAACAACAGACACTGTTCCCTACATTATTCATCTCACATGTATATGTATATACTGTACTCTATATCATCTACTGCATCCTTATGTAATACATGTATCACTAGCCACTTTAACTATGCCACTTTGTTTACATACTCATCTCATATGTATATACTGCACTCAATACCATCTACTGTATCTTGCCTATGCCGCTCTGTACCATCACTCATTCATATATCTTTATGTACATATTCTTTATCCCCTTACACTTGTGTCTATAAGGTAGTAGTTTTGGAATTGTTAGCTAGATTACTTGTTGGTTATTACTGCATTGTCGGAACTAACAGACACTGTGTCTCTCTGATTGAGCTGGTTATAACAACAGACACTGTGTCTCTCTGATTGAGCTGGTCATAACAACAGACACTGTCTCTCTGATTGAGCTGGTCATAACAACAGACACTGTCTCTCTGATTGAGCTGGTTATAACAACAGACACTGTGTCTCTCCGATTGAGCTGGTCATAACAACAGACACTGTGTCTCTCTGATTGAGCTGGTTATAACAACAGACACTGTGTCTCTCTGATTGAGCTGGTCATAACAACAGACAACAGACACTGTGTCTCTGATTGAGCTGGTCATAACAACAGACAATGTGTCTCTCTGATTGAGCTGGTTATAACAACAGACACTGTGTCTCTCTGATTGAGCTGGTTATAACAACAGACACTGTGTCTCTCTGATTGAACTGGTCATAACAACAGACAATGTGTCTCTTTGATTGAGATGGTTATAACAACAGACACTGTGTCTCTCTGATTGAACTGGTCATGACACAGACACTGTGTCTCTCTGATTGAACTGGTCAGAACACAGACACTGTGTCTCTCTGATTGAACTGGTCAGAACACAGACACTGTGTCTCTCTGAGTTGTTCTCATCTCAGCACTGATCTTTAAATCCTAACAGCCCTCCACTGTGACCATTTAAAGCCTTATAGTTCTCCCTCCACTGTGGAATCTTTAAATCCTTGTTGCATCCCAAATGACACCCTTTTCCCTATATAGTGCACTAATTTTGACCACAACCCCATTTTTTTATTATTATTTTTATTTCACCTTTATTTAACCAGGTAGGCTAGTTGAGAACAAGTTCTCATTTACAACTGTGCGACACAAACAACAACACAGAGTTACACATGGAATAAACAAGCATACAGTCAATAACACAACAGAAAAAAGAAAGTCTATATACAGTGTGTGCAAATGGCGTGAGGAGGTAAGGCAATAAATAGGCCATAGTAGTGAAGTAATTACAATGTATCAGATTAACACTGGAGTGATAGATGAGCAGATGATGATGTGCAAGTAGAAATACTGGTGTGCAAAAGAGCAGAAAAGTAAATAAAAACGATATGGGGATGAGATAGATAGATTGGGTGGGCTATTTACAGGTGGACTATGTACAGCTGCAGCGATTGGTTAGCTGATCAGGTAGCTGATGTTTAAAGTTAAAGAGGGAGATATAAGTTTCCAACTTCAGCGAGTTTTGCAATTCGTTCCAGTCATTAGCAGCAGAGAACTGGAAGGAAAGGCGACCAAAGGAGGCGTTGGCTTTGGAGATGACCAGTGAGATATACCTGCTGGAGCACGTGCTACGGGTGGGTGTTGCTATGGTGACCAGTGGGTCCACTATAAAGGGAATAGGGTGCCATTTGCGACCCAGCCCGAATAACCATCTCCTGTAACAAGGGGATTCCTAGATGCCTGGCCTTCCACACTGCTTAGAAGTGGTGATGGTGAGATTAGGTTTGAATGGAGATCAACACCTGCGGCCTCCTTCATATACACTGCACATGTACAAAATATATACCCCCTAACATGCATGTACCAGTTTTCACGCAAAAGTTGGGATTCATAATGTTTGAAGTGTAGTGGTTTGAAGTGTAGTGGTTTGAAGTGTAGTGGTTTGAAGTGTAGTGGTTTGAAGTGTAGTGGTTTGAAGTGTAGTGGTTTGAAGTGTAGTGGTTTGAAGTGTAGTGGGTTGAAGTGTAGTGGGTTGAAGTGTAGTGGTTGAACTGTAGTGGTTGAACTGTAGTGGTTGAAGTGTTGCTTTGCAAACAAGCAATTAGTATTGTGTTAAAACGGGGGATATTAGGACAGTTATTCATAAATAAATACACTGAAAAATAGAGTGAAAATATATGTATTGTATCATTGCAATCTCAAATAATTAGAAATAGGAATATATTTCCTATTAATTTACAAACAAATGTGCCATTGCTCTTTTATTTTAGAAATTGCTGGCCTAAGTTCATCAGTTAAAAAATTATACAGCATATTATTATATTATTATTATTATTATCATCACCATAGAAGGTGAATGATGGGCATTTTCCAGACAGGGTTATAATGCTTGTTCAAGATGTGCACAGTTTTAGGACTGGTCTGAATTCTAACAGGAAACATGTGTATGTATGTATGGTGTACGCCAAGTTTATAAATCTATATATTTTTTCTCTCGGAAATGACATATGCAGATATTTAGTGTGACATTTAGGCACTGTTTCTAAATGAGGACCTTTTGGGCCTCGACATGGAGTGCATCTCCTGCAAACTGTGTTCTGGGTAGTTTTTTCAACTTCATTCCAGGTGGGGAACTTCACAAGTACAGTGGGGAAAACAGTATTTAGTCAGCCACCAACTGTGCAAGTTCTCCCACTTAAAAAGATGAGAGAGGCCTGTAATTTTCATCATAGGTACACTTAAACTATGACAGACAAAATGAGAAGAAAAAAAATCCAGAAAATCACATTGTAAGATTTTTTATTAATTAATTTGCAAATTATGGTGGAAAATAAGTGTTTGGTCAATAACAAAAGTTTATCTCAATACTTTGTTATATACCCTTTGTTGGCAATGAATAATTCATTTAAGATTAACTTCAGTTGTCATTGATGGTAATTTCCACGACATTAGCAATACCGTACTTATACATTGAGTGGACAAACTATGAGGAACACCTTCCTATTATTGAGTTACACCCGCTTTCTCCATCAGAACAGCCTCAATTCTTCGGGGAATGGACTCCAGTGTTGACTCCAATGCTTCCCACAGTTGTGTTAAGTTGGCTGGATGTTCTTTGGGTGGTAGACCATTCTTGAAAAACCCAACAAATCAAATGTTATTTGTCACATACACATGTTTAGCAGATGTTATTGCGGGTGTAGCAAAATGCTTGTGTTTCTAGCTCCAAAGGTGCAGTAGTATCTGACCTTACATCTATCACCATCACCATCTACTACCATCACCTGTTCGAAGGCACTTAAATATGTGTTTTCTTGCCCATTCACCCTCTGAATGGCACACATACACAATCCATGTCTCAATTATCTCAATGCATAAAAGGCTTTATTTAACCTGTCTCCCCCTCTTCAACTACACTGATTGAAGTGGATTTAACAAGTGACATCAATAAGGGATCATAGCTTTGACCAGGTGAATCCAGGTGAATCTATGTCGTGTTCCTAATGTTTTGTACACTCAGTGTATACGGCTCTGGTTTGTCCTGTATGTTAATTAACAGCTTGTATAATGTCTCACCAGGATACCAAACGTCAGATCATTTTGCTGAGACACCCAATGACAGTACATATCCTGCTCCTACTTCCCAGGTAACTACAGTGGGGTCCCAAATTATTGTCATGATAAAGGTGAGCAATATCGACTGTATAAAATCAATGATTCAAATACTGAGCTAAAAATCTATCGTTCTGCCCCTGAACAAGGCAGTTAACCCACTGTTCCCCTGAACAGGCAGTTAACCCACTGTTCCCCTGAACAAGGCAGTTAACCCACTGTTCCCCTGAACAAGGCAGTTAACCCACTGTTCCCCTGAACAAGGCAGTTAACCCACTGTTCCCCTGAACAGGCAGTTAACCCACTGTTCCCAGTTAACCCACTGTTCCCCTGAACAAGGCAGTTAACCCACTGTGCCCCAAGGCAGTTAACCCACTGTTCCCCTGAACAAGGCAGTTAACCCACTGTTCCCCTGAACAAGGCAGTTAACCCACTGTTCCCTGAACAAGGCAGTTAACCCACTGTTCCCCCCTGAACAAGGCAGTTAACCCACTGTTCCCCTGAACAAGGCAGTTAACCCACTGTGAACAAGGCAGTTAACCCACCCCTGAACAAGGCAGTTAACCCACTGTTCCCCTGAACAAGGCAGTTAACCCACTGTTCCCCTGAACAAGGCAGTTAACCCACTGTTCCCCTGAACAAGGCAGTTAACCCACTGTTCCCCTGAACAAGGCAGTTAACCCACTATTCCCCTGAACAGGCAGTTAACCCACTGTTCCCCTGAACAAGGCAGTTAACCCACTGTTCCCCTGAACAAGGCAGTTAACCCACTGTTCCCTGAACAAGGCAGTTAACCCACTGTTCCCCTGAACAAGGCAGTTAACCCACTGTTCCCCTGAACAAGGCAGTTAACCCACTGTTCCCCTGAACAAGGCAGTTAACCCACTGTTCCCCTGAACAGGCAGTTAACCCACTGTTCCCCTGAACAAGGCAGTTAACCCACTGTTCCCTGAACAAGGCAGTTAACCCACTGTTCCCCTGAACAAGGCAGTTAACCCACTGTTCCCCTGAACAAGGCAGTTAACCCACTGTTCCCTGAACAAGGCAGTTAACCCACTGTTCCCCTGAACAAGGCAGTTAACCCACTGTTCCCCTGAACAGGCAGTTAACCCACTGTTCCCCTGAACAAGGCAGTTAACCCACAGTTAACCCACTGTTCCCCTGAACAAGGCAGTTAACCCACTGTTCCCTGAACAAGGCAGTTAACCCACTGTTCCCCTGAACAAGGCAGTTAACCCACTGTTCCCCTGAACAAGGCAGTTAACCCACTGTTCCCCTGAACAAGGCAGTTAACCCACTGTTCCTAGGTCATTGAAAAAAATTTTGTTCTGAACTGACTTGCCTAGTTAAATAAAAAATAAAAAAACAAGTACAAATGTTTTTTTTCTCAAAATGATTGACACCCCTAAAGATTCTAATACATAAAGTAATCAAAAATGTAGTATTTGGTCCCATATTCCAAGCAATAATAATATTATAATAATTACGTCAAGACTGTGACTATGACTTTACAAACTTGTTAGGTGCATTTGAATTTTGTTTTATGTGGGTTTCAGATTAATAGATCAATAGAAATGAATGGACAGTAATGTTGTGTCATCTTAGAGTCACTTTTATTATAAATAAGAGTAGAATATGTTTTCCTTACACTTCTCCATGATTGTGGATGCTATGATGATTACAGAGGGTCAAAGATCATACCCCCAAGACATGCTAACCTCCCCTGTTGTTGGTAATGGTGAGAGGTTAGTATGATTTGATTGATACCCGCAAGACAATCAATGAAATGTATTTATAAACGTCAGTGACTCAACACACTCAAGTGACGCACCCCTCCTAGGGACGGTATGAAAGAGCCCTAGTAAGTCAGTGACTCCGCCCCTGTAATAGGGTTAGAGGCAGAGAATCCCGGTGGAGAGAGGGGATCCTGCCAGGGAGAGACCGCAAGGGTGGGGTCGACTTCACACCCCTGGGCCAGACTACACTCAATCATAGGACCTACTTAAGAAATGAGCCTTCAAAAAAGACTTAAAGGTCTAGACCGAGCCTGCTTTTCTCACATGGATAGGCAGACCATTCCATAAAAATTGAATTGCCATTTATTATGTTCAACATAAGAGGGGCAAGCACAGGAAGTAGCTTTTTCAGTAGTTTAGTTGGAATATGATCCAATATGCAGCTTAGAGGTTTAGGGACCATGACTATTTTCATGGATGTGTCAAGATATATAAAAAAAAACTTGAGTGTCTTCCTTGATCCAAGGTCCTGGCCGTGTTCTGAAAAAACGAATCATGAATCTTTCGTACATCATTTGGTTGTTGAAAACATCTACCCTCTCTGACAATTTAACTTATAAACATTGATAAATCATGTTAAACATAAAGACATAAATAACATTTTGTTTTCTTTTGGAATTCATGATTTCAAGCTCAATTGATTGATACCATTGAATACTTGTACAGTATTCAGGACAACTGAGCTTTGGAGAAATACGCAGATTTAAAGAGGAGTCTGTAATTTGCTTTCTAATGATCATGATCTTTTCATCAAAGAAGTTCATGAATGTATCTGCTGAGGTTCTACATGACTCGAATAGAATCTAATAAAGCCTCTATTTGCTGTGTGGGGTTTCAGGCTGGGTTTCTGTACAGCACATTGTGACATCAGCTGATGTAAGAAGGGCTTTATAAAAAACGTTTGATTTGAGGTGAAAGTCTTTGATCTTTGACCCTTTGTAACTTTCTCACTCGTCATTATTCACAATTAATTCAGGATTATCCGTAATCATCAGAACCCTATGGGCCCTGGTCAAGAGGGTTCCATTTGAGACACAAGCCAAATCTACGTAGCGGAAAGGTGTTTTTCAGAGCCAGAAATGGACCGTCTCTGCCTGGGCCCAGTTTGTGTAAGGCTACGGCTTGGGGGGATGTCATTGAACATTAAAGCTTGTGTGTTTGTGTGAGTCTAATGCTAGTACAGCTTATAGGTTATATCTACATCTCCACATCTGTAGTCTGTTTCTCCACATCTGTAGTCTATTTCTCCACAACTGTAGTCTGTTTCTTCACAACTGTAGTCTGTTTCTCCACAGCTGTAGTCTGTTTCTCCACATCTGTAGTCTGTTTCTCCACAACTGTAGTCTGTTTCTCAACAACTGTAGTCTGTTTCTCCACAACTGTAGTCTGTTTCTCCACAACTGTAGTCTGTCTGTAGTCTGTTTCTCCTTAACTGTAGTCTCAGCTGTAGTCTGTTTCTCCACAGCTGTAGTCTGTTTCTCCTTAACTGTAGTCTGTTTCTCCACAACTGTAGTCTGTTTCTCCACAACTGTAGTCTGTTTCTCCACAGCTGTAGTCTGTTTCTCCACAGCTGTAGTCTGTTTCTCCTTAACTGTAGTCTGTTTCTCCACAGCTGTAGTCTGTTTCTCCACAACTGTAGTCTGTTTCTCCACAACTGTAGTCTGTTTCTTCACAGCTATAGTATGTCTCTTCAGTCTTCTGAGTCATATGTCACACAATAAGAACCTCATAAAATCTACTCTTTCATTGAGATTCACAATGAATAATCAACACAGTGTGTCCTCACACCCCACACCCACACGGATAAACAGAGACTAGCTTGAAGACCGGACCACAGAGCTTTAGGATATTTTTGATTACAATAGAATTGGCCTACATTCTTAAGTCATGAGGTCTGTGTTTCACACAGTGAAGAAAGCTCTTCTGCAGTTTTATACGAATCAACACCAGTGTCCTCACAATCTCACATTTTCCCATCGTACATTCCCATGTCCCCACATGTCACTGATAGACGACAGGACAAGGAACACAGCCTCTGGTTAGAGAATGAAATGGGGTGTGGCCAGAGTAAGGGATGAAAGGAGGACCTCAAGGGCTGATATCTCTGGTTGTGGAGACTGCCTCTGTGAGGACATTAGTGTTGTGAGGACATTAGTGTTGTGAACACTGCCTCTGTGAGGACATTAGTGTTGTGAGGACATTAGTGTTGTGAGGACATTAGTGTTGTGAGGACAATGGTGATTGAGGACATTAGTGATTGAGGACATTAGTGTTGTGAGGACAACAGGGTTGATGGGTCGTGCTGGTTCACTCTGTAAATGATGTTGTTACTTGAGATCACACACACACACACACACACACACACACACACACACAGGTTCTTCCAACAGCACCTTACCATCAGGGATCACATGCTCAGGACTGTACTGGCAGGGGCGTTTGATAAAAGCATCTGGGAAGTGGCATATTTTAAATTCATTCAACTTTAACCACTCTTTAAAAATATCAGACAAGGAATCCTCAACGTCTTGCGAGAGTTCCTCAAAGCATTGATACTTTCCTCTTTTCGGCCTGTTTTCGTTGATTCACAGTGGTGTGTGTTTGTGAGTCTGGCTGGCACGAGGGACTACATTTACAGGGACTCTTTTGTATCTCTATGTTCATCTCTAGTAGTGATGCCTGGGATCAGGGGTTACTGTTTATCCATACAAAGTGAGTCATTGTGGTGTTATTGGACTCAAGACACTGTTGCTCTCACTGCCTTTGGGGCTTTTGTAGTTCAAAGTCTAAATGTTTGCCACTGTGATTCAACATCGATAAAAGATTCTCAAACAAAAAATGTCTCAGTGCATTAAATGGGTTCTCGTACCATGTAGTAGCTATATAATTACAATAGCAACCATGATCTAATAACTCACCAAATATAATTTTCCACAGTAATGGCTAATCGGTACTTGATGAAAACACATCTTCTCTTTTGTTCTTACTGTCCTGCCACCACATCAGAGGAGAAACCTGACAATGTGTTTATTCACTAAAACCAATGACACCAGCGTCAAAGCACATCAGTTGTAACCCAGGTTATTGGATTCTGTTGGAATGTGAAAACAGACATCTGATTGGCTGAGGTGGGTGTAGTACCTGGGCCACAGTACAAGGTCTATGAGGCTTTACCTGAACCTGATTCATTTCCTGCTAACTGACAAGTGTCAACATGATATCACCTATGACACATTCAAATGGGGTTTAAGTGGTGTTTACTTTAGCTTTAGAGAGCTTTAGTTGAGTTCAAATTGGGATTATCGACAGCTGTATGTATTATAAAGGCAAATGTCTTCAGAACAAGATAAACAGGTCAGAACTAGAAAGTTGTTCTATTGGCCAATGTGTCAATCACTGGAGAATAAACTGGATGAGCTCCGTTCGAGAATATCCTACCAACGAGACATTTAAAACTGTAATATCTTATGTTTCACCGAGTCGTGGCTGAACGACGAGGCGGATAATATACAGTTGGCTGGGTTTTCCGTCCATCGGCAGGACAGAACAGCTACGTCAAGTAAGACGAGGGGTAGTGGTGTGTGTCTATTTGTCAGTAACAGTTGGTGTGCAATGTCTAATATTAAGGAAGTCTCGAGGTATTGCATGCCTGAGGTAGAGTACCTCATGATAAACTGTAGACCACACTATCTACCAAGTGAGTTCTCATAATATTTGTAGCCATCTATTTACCACCACAGACCGATGCTGGCCCTAAGATCACACTCAACGATCTGTATAAGGCCATATACGCAAACAATACAATGCTCATCCAGAAGTGGCGCTCCTAGTGGCCGGAGACTTTAATGCAGGCAAACTTAAATCCGTATTATCAAATTTCTACCAGCATGTCACATGTGCAACCAGAGGAAAAAAACTCTAGACCTCCTTTACTCCACACACAGAAATGCATACAAACTCTCCCTCACCCTCCATTTGGACAATCTGACCATTGTTTTATCCTCCTGATTCCTGTTTACAAACAAAAACGAAATCAAGAGGTACCAGTGACTCGCTCAATATGGAAGCGGTCAGATGATTCTGATGCTACGCTACAGGACTGTTTTGCTAGCTGAGACTGGAATATGTTCCGGGATTCATCCAATGGCATTGAGGAGTATACCACCTCAGTCACCAGCTTCATCAATAAGTGCCATGACGAAGTTGTACCCACAGTGACCGTACGTACATATCCCAACCAGAAGCCATTGATAACAGGCAACATCTGCACCGAACTAAAAAGTAAGCTTTCAAGGACGCTTATAAGAAATCCCGCTATGCCCCTAAAAGAACCATCAAAACAGGCGATAATAAAAGACTAAGATTGAATCCAATTACACCGGATCTGACGCTCGTCGGATATGGCAGGCTTGCAAGCTATTATGGACTACAAAGGGACACCCAGGCGCAAGCTGCCCAGTGATGCGAGCCTACCAGATGGGCTAAATGCCTTTCATGCTCGCTTCGAGGCAAGCAACACTGAAGCATGCATGAGAGTACCAGCTGTTCCGAATGACTGTGTGATAGCGCTCTCCATAGCCGATGTGAGCAAGACCTTAAACAGGTAAACATTCACAAGGCCGCAGGGCCAAACGGATTACAAGGTCATGTACTCAAAGCATGCACGGACCAACTGGCATGTTGTCTTCACTGACATTTTCAACCTCTCCCTGGCCGAGTCTGTAATACCTACATGTTCCAAGCAGACCACCATAGTCCCTGTGCCCAAGAAAGCAAAAGTAACCTGCATAAATATCTACCGCCCCATTGCACTTACGTCAGTAGCCATGAAGTGTTTTGAAAGGCTGGTCATGGCTCACATCAGCACCATCATCCCAGAAACTATAGACCCACTCCAATTCGCATACCTCCCCAACAGATCCACAGAGGACACAATCTCAATCGCACGCCACACTGCCCTTTCCCACCTGGATAAAAGGAACACCTATGTGAGAATGCTGTTCATTGACTACAGCTCAGCGTTCAATACCATAGGGCCAACAAAGCTCATTACCACAGGTAGACTCCAATGAAGTTGTAGAAAGATCTCAAGAATGATCAATGGAAACAGGATGCACCAGAACTCAATTTCGAGTCTCATAGCAAAAGTTATAAGTTAATTAATTAAGTTATTTATGTTTTTTATTTGTAATACCTTTGCTAAAATGTCTGACTGTTTTCACTATGTTATTATGGGGTGTTGTTTGTAGATTGCTGAGATGTTTTATGTTTTTTAATCCATTTTAGAATAAGGGTGTAACGTAACAAAATGTGAAAAAAGTTAAGGGATCGGAATAGTTTCCGAAGGCAAGTCTAGGTCCAAAAGTCTCCTTAACAGCTTCTACCCCCAAGCGATAATAGTACTGAACAATGAATCAAAAGGCAACCTGGACAATCTACCTTGACAATTACCTCGACTAACCACGCGCACATTGACTCTGTACCGTAATACCCTGTATATAGCCTCCACACGGACTCTGTACCGGTACCCCCTGTATATAGCCTCCACATTGACTCTGTACCGTAACACCCTGTATATAGCCTCCACATTGACTCTGTACTGGTACCCCCTGTATATAGCCTCCACATTGACTCTGTACCGTAACACCCTGTATATAGCCTCCACATTGACTCTGTACTGGTACCCCCTGTATATAGCCTCCACGTTGACCCTGTACCGTAATACCCTGTATATAGCCTCCACACTGACTCTGTACCGGTACCCCCTATATATATAGCCTCCACATTGACTCTGTACCGTAATACCCTGTATATAGCCTCCACATTGACTCTGTACCGTAACACCCTGTATATAGCCTCCACATTGACTCTGTACTGGTACCCCCTGTATATAGCCTCCATATTGACTCTGTACTGGTACCCCCTGTATATAGCCTCCACATTGACTCTGTACAGGTACCCCCTGTATATAGCCTCCACATTGACTCTGTACAGGTACCCCCTGTATATAGCCTTGACATTGACTCTGTACTGGTACCCCCTGTATATAGCCTCCACATTGACTCTGTACCGGTACCCCTGTATATAGCCTCCACATTGACTCTTGACTCTGTACCCCCCTGTATATAGCCTCCACATTGACTCTGTCCCGAAACCCCTGTATATAGCCTTGACATTGACTCTGTACCGGTACCCCCTGTATATAGCATCCACATTGACTCTGTACCGGTACCCCCTGTATATAGCCTCCACATTGACTCTGTACCGTAATACCCTGTATATAGCCTCCACACTGACTCTGTACCGGTACCCACTGTATATAGCCTCCACATTGACTCTGTACCGTAATACCCTGTATATAGCCTCCACATTGACTCTGTACCGTAACACCCTGTATATAGCCTCCACATTGACTCTGTACAGGTACTCCCTGTATATAGCCTCCACATTGACTCTGTACTGGTACCCCTGTATATAGCCTCCACATTGACTCTGTACCAGTACCCTCTGTATATAGCCTCCATATTGACTCTGTACTGATACCCCTGTATATAGCCTCCACATTGACTCTGTACAGGTACCCCTGTATATAGCCTCCACATTGACTCTGTACCGGTACCCCTGTATATAGCCTCGACATTAACTCTGTACCGGTACCCCCTGTATATAGCCTCCACATTGACTCTGTACCGGTACCCCCTGTATATAGCCTCCACATTGACTCTGTAACGATACCCCCTGTATATAGTCTCAACATTGACTCTGTACCGGTACCCCTGTATATAGTCTCCACATTGACTCTGTACCGATACCCCCTTTATATAGACTCCACATTGCCTCTGTACGGTACCCCCTGTATATAACCTCCACATTGACTCTGTACCGGTACCCCTGTATATAGCCTCCACATTGCCTCCGTACCGGTACCCCTGTATATAACCTCCACATTGACTCTGTACCTGTACCCCTGTATATAGCCTCCACATTGACTCTGTACCGATACCCCTTTTATATAGCCTCCACATTGCCTCCGTACCGGTACCCCCTGTATATAGTCTCCACATTGACTCTGTACCGTAATACCCTGTATATAGCCTCCACACTGACTCAGTACCGGTACCCACTGTATATAGCCTCCATATTGACTCTGTACCGTAATACCCTGTATATAGCCTCCACATTGACTCTGTATTGTAACGCCCTGTATATAGCCTCCGCATTGACTCTGTAAAAGTACCCCTGTATATAGCCTCGACATTGACTCTGTACCGGTACCCCTGTATATAGCCTCCACATTGACTCTGTACCGATACCCCTTTATATAGCCTCCACATTGCCTCCGTACTGTACCCCCTGTATATAACCTCCACATTGACTCTGTACCTGTACCCCTGTATATAGCCTCCACATTGACTCTGTACCGTAATACCCTGTATATAGCCCCCCACTTTGACTCTGTACCAGTACCCCTGTATATAGCCTCCACATTGACTCTGTACCGGTACCCCTGTATATAGCCTCCACATTGACTCTGTACCGATACCCCCTTTATATAGCCTCCACATTGCCTCCGTACGGTACCCCCTGTATATAACCTCCACATTGACTCTGTACCGGTACCCCTGTATATAGCCTCCACATTGCCTCCGTACTGTACCCCCTGTATATAACCTCCACATTGACTCTGTACCTGTACCCCCTGTATATAGCCTCCACATTGACTCTGTACCGGTACCCCCTGTATATAGCCTCCACATTGACTCTGTACTGGTACCCCCTGTATTTAACCTCCACATTGACTCTGTACCATTGCCTCCGTACCCCTGTATATAGCCTCCACATTGACTCTGTACCGGTACCCCTGTATATAGCCTCCACATTGCCTCCATACGGTACCCCATGTATATAGCCTCCACATTGACTCTGTACCGGTACACCCTGTATATAGCCTCCACATTGACTCTGTACCGGTACCCCCTGTATATAGCCTCCACATTGCCTCCGTACGGTACCCCCCTGTATATAGTCTTGTTATTTTATTTTATCATGTACCTTTTTTTATTAAATATTTTTCACTTCAGTTTATTGAGTAAATATTTACAGTTCATATAAATGAAATCTGTCAATTGAAATAAATTCATTAGGTCCTAATCTATGGATCAGAAAACCAGTCAGTACCTGGTGTGACCACACATCTCCTTCGCAAAGAGTTGATCAGGCTGTTGATTGTGGCCTGTGGAATGTTGTCCCACTCCTCTTCAATGGCTGTTCAAAGTTGCTGGATATTGGCGGGAACTTGTACACACTGTTGTACAAGTCGATCCAGAGCATCCCGAACATGCTCAATGGGTGACATGTCTGGTGGGTATGCAGCCATGGAAGAACTGGGACAATGATGAGATGATGATGAATGGATGAAAATGGGCCTCAGGATCTTGTCACAGTGTCTCTGTCCATTCAAATTGTCCATTGCTTATGACTGCCCTTACCATAGCCCCACTGCCATTATGGGGCTGTTCACAATGTTGAGATAGGCAAACCGCTCAGCCACCACTACACCATACATGCTGTCTTCCATCTGCCCGGTACAGTTGAATTCGGTATTCATCCGTGAACAGCACACTTCTCCAGTGTTCAAGTGGCCATCGAAGTCGAGCATTTAAAAAAATGCATTTGCCCACTGAAGTCGGTTACGACGCCAAACTGCAGTCAGGCCAAGACGAAAGAGGTGAGGACGATGAGCATGCAGATGAGCTTCCCTGAGATGTCTGACGGTTTGTGCAAAAATGATTTGGTTGTGTAAACACCCACAGTTTCATCATCTCTCCAGGTGGCTGGTCTCAGACGCAGGTGAAGAAGCTGGATGTGGAGGTCATGGGCTGGTGTGGTCTGCGGTAGTGAGGCCGGTTGGATGTACTTCCAAGTTCTCTAAAACAAGTTGGAGGCGGTTCCTCAAAATTCTATACATACGTGGCATTGTGTTGTGTGACAAAACTGCATATTTTATAGTGGCCTTTTATTGTCCCAAGGTGCACCTGTGTAATGATCATGCTGTTTAATCAGCTTCTTGATAAGCCACACCTGTCGGGTGGATGGATTATCTTGGTGAAAGAGAAATGCTCACTAACAAGGATGTAAACACATTTGTGCACAAAGAAATTGAGAGAAATACACTTTTTGTGCAAATATGGAACATTTCAGGGAACTTTTATTTCAGCTCATGAAACATGGGACCAACACTTTACATGTTACGTTGATATTTATTTTCAGTTTAGTACATACATTACACTGAACAATAAGAACAACAAGATGTGGTTTATTGTATTCATGTAAAACTCGTCTGAAATACCATATATGGACAATTAGTATATTCAAAGTATATGTAGTATAATACATTGCAGAACAACACAATATAAGCAGGAAGTAAAACATCTAATAAAGTGTAAAACTGCAGTATTTACATATAGTGGATTTATGTCCTATACCAGATAACCATGACGACTTGTTTTAACTACGAACCACACCTTTGTAATTAACTTTATCATGTCAATATCTCAAAATGTGTCATTCATACATAAATTATGCTGTTATTTGGTAAAAACCAAATAAATGTACTTGTTTTTGCAAGTAAAAAAAAATTAAATTAATTAATTATTAATTAATTATTTTAAACATTAAAATAAAAATAGTGCGTCATATTGTATACGTTACAGAGATGATATCGGACAATTAGTAAATGACCATAATAAGAAGGTTTTAATACAATGTAACAGTCATCTGAATGCACAGGGTACAGGCTAACACTAGAGTGTCAGGTAGAGTGAGAAAACAAACACAAGCTGTGAATAGGAACAAGTTAACGTGTGTTTTAAGTAGTGCATGTTATTTGAGTAGTTGGGGTCGGCAGGTCTGCCTAGTGGTTAGAACGTTTGTAACCAAAAAATTGCTGGATTGAATTGAATCCCCGACCTGACAACGTAAAAATCTGTCTTTATGCCCCTGAACGAGGCAGTTTAACCCACTGTTCCCCGGTAGGCCACCATTGTAAATAAGAATTTGTTCTTAACTATCTTGCCTAGTTAAATAAAGGTTAAATAAAGGTTAAATAAAATGGTGTGTATAGGACAGTTCCTCATAATATGTTATGTTACAAGGGCTATATTCATTCAATATACTTTTATTATTTACTTCTACCGCTATTTCCTGGTCTCAAATCAATACAAAATTCCAGCTCTCATCAATTCATCTTCCATCTCCTCACTTAACAAGAGTCCCGATAGTTCTTGAAGAAAAAAAAACATAGACGTCAGTATGTGTGACGAACAAGAATTCTGCAATCTCCCTGGTGTGAGGCAGTGAACCGAGAGGGCTTCTGAGCGACGCAGCAGTCTAAGGCACTGCATCTCAGTACTCGTCCGGGTTTGGACGTGGTAGGGCCGTCATTGTAAATAAGAATTTGTTCTTAACTGACTTGCCTGGTTAAATTCAAAACACCCTGTTGAACTGTCTTTTTGCTCCCTCCCACAATGACAACAGTATACTACAGTCTGCAAAAACACTACATTAATTACGATAGTATATACTACAGTATTCATACATTAGTTAACTGTGAAGACTACAGTATACTACAGCAAATACTGAGGTATACTACAGCAAATACTACAGTATACTACAGCAAATACTACAGTATACTACAGTATACACTGTAGTGTTTCCACAAAAGTCTGCAAAAACACTGAAGTGAATACTACAATATTTATACCGTAGTATAATTCTTGTGGGGAGTGGTGGTCATTAAGCATGTGCAGGGATGGACATTATGCTAGCCCAGTAGCCTGAGGCTAGTATTTTCAGACCGGGCTAGTAAAACAATCCTTAAATTCCATCCCTGGGTGCGTGTCAGAGAGAGAGAGAGAGAGAGAGGGGGAGGGAGAAAGGGAAAGGGGAGAGAGAGAGAGGGAGAGAAAGAGAGAGGGAGAGAAGAGAGAGAGAGAGAGAGGAGAGAGAGAGAGAGAGAGAGAGAGGGGGAGAGAGAAAGGGAGAGAGGAGGGGTAAAGAGAGGAGAGAGAGGGGGAGAGAGAGAGAGAGAGAGAGAGAGAGAGAGTTAGAGAGGGGGAGAGAGAGAGAGAGAGGCTGTCCTAAGATAATGATTGAGACAATGACATTTTGATCAGTTGACATTTGTATCAGAAGAATGATAGTGATGGTGGAGCTGTTGCAGTCCGATGGGGAAATCCATCATCCATCCACTAACATAATGCCACTTCTGTCCCCTGGAAAGATAACTGTTTTTCATCTACTTTGGCTTCAAGTAATTCATGAACCCTAAAGTTCGTAGAAGATAGCAGAACGGAAACAGCTGACTTTTGGTTGTCTTTTTGGGACAAAACGACAGCCCACCTATTCACACACACACACACAGTATAGGAGTGGCAATATCTGTACTATTAGATGACTGTGCAGCGGTAGTTTGGGTCGGTGGACACGCTGGAGCCATCTGTCTTGATCACAGTGGTTTTGGAGGAGTTCTGCTGCGAACTCCTCAAATCCTTCCTGTGACAGAGACGTTCGCGGTAGTTCTGAGCGAAGATGAGCAGCATCAGAGGGTTGATGCAGCTGTGGGAGTAACTCAGACAGATCGTGATGTTGTAGACATACACAAAGGTGTTGGTTGGCCTGTTGTTGCTCAAGTTAATCACCTGGATCACGTGATATGGGCTCCAGCACACCAGGAAGAGAGCAATGACCATCACCACGGTCTTGGTGGCGCGCTTCGCCCAGACAGACTGTTTACGCTTGACTCGGCGGATGGATCTGAAGACGTGGTAAAGGGTGAGGGAGTAGAAGGTG
The DNA here is from genome assembly GCF_018296145.1 of Oncorhynchus tshawytscha. Lineage (NCBI taxonomy): Eukaryota > Metazoa > Chordata > Actinopteri > Salmoniformes > Salmonidae > Oncorhynchus > Oncorhynchus tshawytscha. The sequence continues at coordinate 44,357,923 of NC_056449.1, read as the reverse complement.
GAGATGATGATGAGAGGGAAGATGAAGCCCAGGATGGACTGGTAGAGAGTGTACCAGTACATGTCCTCAGGCCCGTCCAGAAACATCATGCATATCTCCAGGTCGCTCTTCCTCACCACCATGGCGTAGATCATGACGGGCACGGTCAGCAGGAAGCTGCCAACCCACACCAGGATGTTGATGATGATGGTCCACTGGATGGTCCGCTTCTCTGAGGTGGGGTGGACGATGGCAATGTATCTAGAAACAAAGAGACACATCAGTTAGGGACCAGGGGTTAGGTTATGTACCTGGGTTGTGCCCCAATTGCACCCCGTTCCCTATATAGTGTACTCATTTTGACCAGAGCCCATTCCTTTCACAGTGCACTACTTTGACCAAAAGTAATGTACTACAGTGCCTTGTAAAAGTATTCATTCCCCTTCGCGGTTTTCCTATTTTCTTGCATTACAACCTGTAATTTAAATGGATTTTTATTTGGATTTCATATTAATAGACATACACCAAAATAGTCCAAATTCGTGAAGTGAAATGCAAAAAATTACTTGCTTCAAAAATGTAAAAAAAAAATGGAAAAGTGGTGTGTGCATATGTATTCACCCCCTCTGCTGTAAAGCCCCTAAATAAGATCTGGTGCAACCAATTACCTTCAGAAGTCACATAATTAGTTAGATTGTACACAGGTGGACTTTATTTAAGTGTCACATGATCTCAGTATCTCAGCAAGCAAGGTGCACCATGAAGCCCAAGGAGCTCTCCAAACAGGTCAGGGACAAAGTTTTTGGGTTATAAAAAAATATCAGAAACTTTGAACATCCCACGGAGCACCATTAAATCCATTATTAAAAAATAGAAAAAAATATGGCCCCACAATAAACCTGCCAAGAGAGGGCCGCCCACCAAATCTCACAGACCAGGCAAGGAGGGTATTAATCAGAGAGGCAACAAAGAGACCAAAGATAACCCTGAAGTAGCTGCAAAGCTCCACAGTGGAGATTGGAGTATCTGTCCATAGGACCACTTTAAGCCATACACTCCACAGAGCTGGGCTTTACAGAAGAGTGGCCAGAAAAAAAGCCATTGTTTAAAGAAAAAAATAAGCAAATACGTTTGGTGTTCACCAAAAGGCACGTGGGAGACGCCCCAAATATATGGAAGAAGGTACTCTGGTCAGATGAGACTAATATTGAGCTTTTTGGTCATCAAGGAATATGCTATGTCTGGCGCAAAACCAACACCTCTCACCACCCGAGAACACCATCCCCACAGTGAAGCATGGTGTTTCAGTCTTCCAGAGATTTAAGACTGGGACGGAGGTTCACCTTCCAGCAGGAGAATGACCCTAAGCATGCTGCAAAAGTTACACTTGAGGGGAAACAATTTATTCATAGGGAAACAATTTACAGCCATACATTTCTGAGCACCCCCCAGACGTATGGTATGGTCTAATTACTGCAGACAGTAAAGGACAATATGGAGGTTGGTTGGAGAGGACAGGTGAGTGTACACTATGACCATCTAGCATGTTCAAGACACGTCAGGGACACTGCCTCTTGACACACTGTCCGCTTAACCCGGAAGTCAGCCGCACCAATATGTCAGAGGAACCACTGTACGCCCAAAGGCAGCGTTCATGTACCCGGCCACCACAAGGAATCGCAAGAGTGTGATGGAACAAGGACATCACAAGGACAACCCTCCCCTAACCCGGACGACACTGGGACAATTGTGTGCCACCTCATGGGTCTCCCGGTCACGGCCGGCTGCGACACAGCCGGGATTGAACCTGGATTTGTAGTGGATTTGCGATGCAGTGCCTTAGACCGCTGCGTCACTCGGGAGGTCACACTTCCCCTTATTCTAAGGTTAGGAAAACATTACTGCATTCAGGCATGTGACTGTGTTGTGAAGAGAAACAGATTATAGAAAACCGATGATTGATTTCAGGGATTTGACTGTGTTGTAAAAAGATGTAGATGTACTCAAGTTCATGTCTATGTGCAGACAGATGTACATATTATGGGTGGTCATGTGTTTGGCGTGCGTGTGTGTGCGTGTTTATGCACAATGTGATACTGAGTGAGATTTCTTTTGGTGTTTGCCATAGTGTTCATTGAAACCCAAGTGTGATAATGTGATGTTCCATTCTTAGTACGATGTGTCTGCGATATCTGAACGTGTAACGACAGAACAGAGATTTGGAACAAAATCAAAAGTCAAAACAAGTGATAGTGCTGCCGCTCCATGAACGATGAAAGTCTAGAGTAGAAGGGATGGAGACAGAGAGACAGTGTCTCCCAAAATAGCACAAATATCTCTACACCGATCTTTCAGGAGACTCCACCGTGAGGAGTTTGTCTTTTTGTTTTCTTCAGTAACAACCATCACTTTTTACCCAGTCCAGTCTAGTCCAGACAGAGGCATGTGAATGTCATGTGAATACACAGACAGGACAAACACCATAAATAAATTGTACTTGTCATCCCAAGAAAAGCCAACGGTAATTAGTTAACCTGGAATAGAAGGACTTTGTGTTTGAATACTGCCTATTCATACAGTTTGTTTTTCTCCTCTTCCTGAGAGCAATCAGGACTCTAATCATGATGTTACATTAAATAAATCTAATAATGTCATGAGTGAATCAGTAAGGTAAGAGCATTGGCTTCGTTCTAAAAGTACTCTTATTCTACATATAGTGCATTTTTCAACAGAGTACTGCCCTATACTGCCCTATCAAGCAAAACATATGATGATGAGTAACTGCTCATTTGGTCGAAAATGAGTTAATATCCTTTTTTTTGCTACAATCAATACATGCTTAATCACGTGGACAAGTATCCCGCCTCTATTGTGTTGTGTTCAGGAGAAAATGGAGGTCATGTTTAGCAGTAACTGTATAAAGTTGCTGTGAAAACCAAGGTAAATAAAAGCCATTTTTCTCAATTCCACGCTATGAGCAGATACTGCCTTTTTTTCTTTTTTCTTGGTAGGGCAGTATCTGCCCTGGTCAATAGTAGTGTACTATTAAGGGAATAGGGTGACATTTGGAATGCATCCCATGACACTGGCATATGCCCAAGGTCATGGGGTTCAATTCCTTCCAGGATCACATACACATACTAAATGAATGAATGCACTCACTGTACTATAGATCGCTTTGGATGAAAACATCTGCAAAGTGGCATACCGTATACTATTATAATATAGTAACATTTTATGAATAATTGATCTGGGAGCTGAAAAAGTCACATACAGTGGGAAAATACTTATTTTCCACCATAATTTGCAAATTAATTCATTGAAAATCCTACAATGTGATTTTCTGAAATGTTTTTCCTCATTTTGTCTGTCATAATTGAAGTGTACCTATGATGAAAATTACAGGCCTCTCTCATCTTTTTAAGTGGGAGAACTTGCACAATTGGTGGCTGACTAAATACTTTTTTGCCCCACTGTACAAGCTGTCATGAACACGTAAAATAAAGTTAGACGAAATCACCACGGTTACGTCCCAAATAGCACCCTATTCCCTAAATAGTGCACCATATTTTACCAGAGTCCTATGAGCCCTTGTCAAACGTAGTGCACTACATATGAAAAAAAGGGTACATTTGGGATGCGTTGAATCATAAAATAAACGATCAGAGATACAGATTGTTGATTTTTTTTTACTGCTGATGTTAAACCAAATCAAAGTTAAGTCTATAGCCATCTGCTGTACTATGCTGCCGTACTTAACCAGCATGTGTCATATGTCTATGAACGAAGGAACATAACCCTACAGCCATGTGACATCAAAGAACTAAAGAGGAAGAATTTGCTCTGCACTGGTTAAATCTCTCATGATACTGAATACATCCAAGGCAGGCCAAGGGATGGAGATATTACCGTAGAGATGTCTTCATTACCATGGAGATATTACTGTAGAGATGTCTGCATATGACCACAGAGATAATACCGTAGAGATGTCTACATATGACCACAGAGATATTACTGTAGCGATGTCTTCATTACCATAGAGTTATTACTGTAGAGATGTCTTCATACGGACCATAGAGTTATTACTGTAGAGATGTCTTCATACGGACCATAGAGATATTACTGTAGATATGTCTTCATTACCATGGAGATATTACTGTAGAGATGTCTTCATATGGACCAAGGAGATATTACTGTAGAGATGTCTTCATTACCATAGAGATATTTGTATTTATTTTATTTATTTCACCTTTATTTAACCATGTAGGCTAGTTGAGAACAAGTTCTCATTTACAACTGCGACCTGGCCAAGATAAAGCATAGCAGTGTGAGCAGACAACACAGAGTTACACATGGAATAAACAATTAACAAGTCAATAACACAGTAGAAAACAAAGGGGGAGTCTATATACAATGTGTGCAAAAGGCATGAGGAGGTAGACGAATAGTTACAATTTTGCAGATTAACACTGGAGTGATAAATGATCAGATGGTCATGTACAGGTAGAGATATTGGTGTGCAAAAGAGCAGAAAAGTAAATAAATAAAAACAGTATGGGGATGAGGTAGGTGAAAATGGGTGGGCTATTTACCAATAGACTATGTACAGCTGCAGCGATCAGTTAGCTGCTCAGAGAGCAGATGTTTGAAGTTGGTGAGGGAGATAAAAGTCTCCAACTTCAGCAATTTTTGCAATTCGTTCCAGTCACAGGCAGCAGAGTACTGGAACGAAAGGCGGCCAAATGAGGTGTTGGCTTTAGGGATGATCAGTGAGATACACCTGCTGGAGCGCGTGCTACGGATGGGTGTTGCCATCGTGACCAGTGAACTGAGATAAGGCGGAGCTTTACCTAGCATGGACTTGTAGATGACCTGGAGCCAGTGGGTCTGGCGACGAATATGTAGCGAGGGCCAGCCGACTAGAGCATACAAGTCGCAGTGGTGGGTGGTATAAGGTGCTTTAGTGACAAAACGGATGGCACTGTGATATACTGCATCCAGTTTGCTGAGTAGAGTGTTGGAAGCCATTTTGTAGATGACATCGCCGAAGTCGAGGATTGGTAGGATAGTCAGTTTTACTAGGGTAAGCTTGGCGGCGTGAGTGAAGGAGGCTTTGTTGCGGAATAGAAAGCCGACTCTTGATTTGATTTTTGATTGGAGATGTTTGATATGAGTCTGGAAGGAGAGTTTGCAGTCTAGCCAGACACCTAGGTACTTATAGATGTCCACATATTCAAGGTCGGAACCATCCAGGGTGGTGATGCTAGTCGGGCATGCGGGTGCAGGCAGCGATCGGTTGAAAAACATGCATTTGGTTTTACTAGCGTTTAAGAGCAGTTGGAGGCCACGGAAGGAGTGTTGTATGGCATTGAAGCTTGTTTGGAGGTTAGATAGCACAGTGTCCAATGACGGGCCGAAAGTATATAGAACGGTGTCGTCTGCGTAGAGGTGGATCAGGGAATCGCCCGCAGCAAGAGCAACATCATTGATATACACAGAGAAAAGAGTCGGCCCGAGAATTGAACCCTGTGGCACCCCCATAGAGACTGCCAGAGGACCGGACAGCATGCCCTCCGATTTGACACACTGAACTCTGTCTGCAAAGTAATTGGTGAACCAGGCAAGGCAGTCATCCGAAAAACCGAGGCTACTGAGTCTGCCGATGAGAATATGGTGATTGACAGAGTCGAAAGCCTTGGCAAGGTCGATGAAGACGGCTGCACAGTACTGTCTTTTATCGATGGCGGTTATGATATTGTTTAGTACCTTGAGTGTGGCTGAGGTGCACCCGTGACCGGCTCGGAAGCCAGATTGCACAGCGGGAAGGTAGGATTCGAGATGGTCAGTGACCTGTTTGTTGACTTGACTTTCGAAGACCTTAGATAGGCAGGGCAGGATGGATATAGGTCTGTAACAGTTTGGGTCCAGGGTGTCTCCCCCTTTGAAAGGGGATGACTGCGGCAGCTTTTCAATCCTTGGGGATCTCAGCGATATGAGGTTGAACAGGCTGGTAATAGGGGTTGCGAAAATGGCGGCGGATAGTTTCAGAAATAGGGGGTCCAGATTGTCAACCCCAGCTGATTTGTACGGGTCCAGGTTTTGCAGCTCTTTCAGAACATCTGCTATCTGGATTTGGGTAAAGGAAAACCTGGAGAGGCTTGGGCGAGGAGCTGCCGGGAGGGAGGAGCTGTTGGCCGAGGTTGGAGTAGCCAGGCGGAAGGCATGGCCAGCTGTTGAGAAATGCTTGTTGAAGTTTTCGATAATCATGGATTTATCGGTGGTGACCGTGTTACCTAGCCTCAGTGCAGTGGGCAGCTGGGAGGAGGTGGTCTTGTTCTCCATGGACTTCACAGTGTCCCAGAACTTTTTGGAGTTGGAGCTACAGGATGCAAACTTCTGCCTGAAGAAGCTGGCCTTAGCTTTCCTGACTGACTGTATTGGTTCCTGACTTCCCTGAACAGTTGCATATCGCGGGGACTATTCGATGCTATTGCAGTCCGCCACAGGATATTTTTGTGCTGGTCGAGGGCAGTCAGGTCTGGAGTGAACCAAGGGATCTATCTGTTCTTAGTTCTGCATTTTTTGAACGGAGCATGCTTATCTAAAATGGTGAGGAAGTTACTTTTAAAGAATGACCAGGCATCCTCAACTGACGGGATGAGGTCAATGTCCTTCCAGGATACCCGGGCCAGGTCGATTAGAAAGTCCTGCTCACAGAAATGTTTTAGGGGGCGTTTGACAGTGATGAGGGGTGGTCGTTTGACTGCGGCTCCGTAGCGGATACAGGCAATGAGGCAGTGATCGCTGAGATCCTGGTTGAAGACAGCGGAGGTGTATTTGGAGGGCCAGTTGGTCAGGATGACATCTATGAGGGTGCTCTTGTTTACTGATTTAGGGTTGTACCTGGTGGGTTCCTTGATGATTTGTGTGAGATTGAGGGCATCTAGCTTAGATTGTAGGACTGCCGAGGTGTTAAGCATATCCCAGTTTAGGTCATCCAACAGAACAAACTCTGAAGCTAGATGGGGGGCGATAAATTCACAAATGGTGTCCAGGGCACAGCTGGGAGCTGAGGGGGGTCGGTAGCAGGCGGCAACAGTGAGAGACTTATTTCTGGAGAGAGTAATTTTCAAAATTAGTAGTTCGAACTGTTTGGGTATGGACCTGGAAAGTATGACATTACTTTGCAGGCTATCTCTGCAGTAAACTGCAACTCCTCCCCCTTTGGCAGTTCTATCTTGATGGAAAATGTTATAGTTGGGTATGGAAATCTCAGAATTTTTGGTGGCCTTCCTGAGCCAGGATTCAGACACGGCAAGGACATCACGGTTAGCAGAGTGTGCTAAAGCAGTGAGTAAAACAAACTTAGGGAGGAGGCTTCTGATGTTGACATGCATGAAACCAAGGCTTTTTCGATCACAGAAGTCAACAAATGAGGGTGCCTTGGGACATGCAGGGCCTGGGTTTACCTCCGCGGAACAGAGGAGGAGTAGAATGAGGGTGCGGCTAAAGGCTATCAAAACTGGTCGCCTAGAGCGTTGGGGACAGAGAATAAAAGGAGCAGATTTCTGGGCATGGTAGAATATATTCAGGGCATAATGCGCAGACAGGGGTATGGTGGGGTGCGAGTACAGCGGAGGTAAGCCCAGGCACTGGGTGATGATGAGAGAGGTTGTATCTCTGGACATGCTGGTTGTAATGGGTGAGGTCACCGCATGTGTGGGAGGTGGGACAAAGGAGGTATCAGGGGTATGAAGAGTGGAACTAGGGGCTCCATTGTAAACTAAAACAATGATAACTAACCTGAACAACAATATACAAGGCATATTGACATTTGAGAGCGACATACAGCGAGGCATACAGTAATCACAGGTGTTGAATTGGGAGAGCTAGCTAAAACAGTAGCTAAAACAGTAGGTGAGACAACAGCAGCTAATCAGCTAGCACAACAACAGCAGGTAAAATGGCATTGACTAGGCAGGGAGGGTCGAATTAACTACACACAGAGCCTGAGTACGGCTGGGGCCGACAGACAAAACATAAACAAGCAGAATGGAGTACCGTGATTAATGGACAGTCCAGCATGCATCAGCTATGTAGCCAAGTGATCAGTGTCCAGGGGGCAGTGGTGGATGGGGCAGGGAAGCTGGACTGGCGAGTATTATCCAGGTAAAAAAAAAAAAAAAAGTTTTACAAAAACTGTCTGGCTGTGCAGAAGGTAAAAGCCGCTAGCAGTGGCTAACAATGACTAAATAGCTTGTAGCTAGTTAGCTGGTTAGCTTCTGGAGGTTCTTGAGTGTGTCTAAAAATTTAAAATAATAGCGGTTCCGTATCACATTGGGTGAGGCAGGTTACCGGAAGGTATAAACAAATTAAAAATCGAAAAGAGATTGGAAGTAAATATGGGTCCAGTGAGTGTTTGGGACGCGGCGATTCAGACGGTTAGCAGGCCTGTGCTAACAAGCTAACAGTTAGTAGGCCGGGGCTAAACAAAGTAGCAGTTAGCGGACCGGGGCTAAACAAGCTAGCAGTTAGCAGGCCGAATTAGCAAGCAAGGAGATAGCAAGGGCTAGAAAGTTAGCCTTTGGGGGGCGTCGCAATGGGGTGAGTCTGTTTATGCCTCTTCATGCGGTGACATCGATAGACCGGTCGTGGGTCCAGATATTGTAGCCCAGGAGTATGCTTCGGTGGTAGCACAGGAGCTCTGGCTGGGCTAGCTTCAAGCTAAGTGGGTGGAAACGCTAGCCAGGAGTAATCATCCGGGGTTGCGGTTAGCTAGTTAGCTAGTTGTGAAGATCCAGCTGAAAATGTTCCGTTTTTTCTATTTTTCTTTAACGTGTTCGACGCGAAGGATAACCTGCTTTCTCGGGAACGGGCCCAAATTCCCGTAATTTGCGTGAAGAAAGACGGAGAAAAAGGGGACAGAGGTCAGGCTGCTTCTGAGAATTTGTAGGCGAGTGAGTAAACCCCCACTGCCATCCGTTCTATTGGCCAATGTGCAATCATTGGAAAAAATAAAATGAATGATTATCCTACCAACGGGACATTAAAACCTGGAATATCTTATGTTTCACCTAGTCGTGGCTGAATGAAGACAAGGATGATATAGAGATGGAGGGATTTTTTGTCAGGACAGAGAAGCTAAGTCTGGTAAGACGAGAGGTGGTGGTGCGTGTCTATTTGTCAATAACTGTTGCGTGATGTCTAATATTAATGGAAAACGTACAAATATAATCCAGGTAACAACATGTGGAGAAAGGGATCTGGAATACCTTCAGGTCTCTGAATACTTTCAGGTCTTTGAATACTTTCAGGTTTCTGAATGCCTTCAGAATGCACTGTATACACAGTACCAGTAAAAAGTTAAAAAGTGGACCTAATCATTCAAGGGTTTTTCTCTATTTTCTACATTGTAAACTCAGCAACAAAAAAAGAAACGTCCTCTCACTGTCAACTTTGTTTATTTTTAGCAAACTTAAAACAAGTGTAAATATTTGTATGAACATAACAAGATAACAACTGAGACATAAACTGAACAAGTTCCGACAGCCATGAGACTAACATAAATTGAATAATGTGTCCCTGAACAAAGGGGGGGGTGAAAACCTAAAGTAAGTCAGTATCTGGTGTGGCCACCAGCTGCATTAAGTACTGCAGTGCATCTCCTCCTCATGGACTGCACCAGATATGCCAGTTTTTGCTGTGAGATGTTACCCCGCTCTTCCACCATGGCACCTGCAAGTTCCCAGACATTTCTGGGCGGAATGGCTCTAGCCCTCGCCTGCCGATCCAACAGGTCCCAGACGTGGTCAATGGGATTGAGATCCGGGCTCTTCGCTGGCCACGGCAGAACACTGACATTCCTGTCTTGCAGGAAATCACGCACAGAACGAGCATTATGGCTGTTGGCATTGTAATGCTGGAGGGTCATGTCAGGATGAGCCTGCAGGAAGGGTACCACATGAGAGAGGAGGATGTCTTCCCCGTAACGCATAGCGTTGAGATTGCCTGCAATGACAACAAGCTCAGTCCGATGATGCTGTGACACACTGCACCACACCATGACGGACCCTCCACCTCTAAATTGATCCCACTACAGTACAGGCCTCGGTGTAATGCTCATTCCTTCGACGATAAATGCAAATCTGACCGTCATCTCTGGTGAGACAAAACCGCGACTCGTCAGTGAAGAGCACTTTTTGCCAGTCCTGTCTGGTCCAGCGACGGTGGGTTTGTGCCCATAGGCAACGTTGTTGCCGGTGATGTCTGGTGAGGACCTGCCTTTACAACAGGCCTACAAGCCCTCAGTCCAGCCTCTCTCAGCCTATTGCTGACAGTCTGAGCGCTGATGGAGGGATTGTGTGTTCCTGGTGTAACTCGGGCAGTTGTGGTTACCATCCTGTACCTGTCCTGCAGGTGTGATGTTCGGATGTACCGATCCTCTGCAGGTGTTGTTACACGTGGTCTGCCACTACGAGGACAATCAGCTGTCCGGCCTGTCTCCCTGTAGCGCTGTCTTAGGTGTCTCACAGTACGGACGTTGCAATTTTTTGCCCTATCCACATCTGCAGTCCTCATGCCTCCTTGCTGCATGCCTAAGGCATGTTTACGCAGATGAGCAGGGACCCTGGGCATCTTTCTTTTGGTGTTTTTCAGAGTCAGTACAAAGGCCTCTTTAGTGTCCTAAGTTTTCATAACTGGGACTTTAATTGCATACTGCCTGTAAGCGGTTAGTGTCTTAACGACTGTAAGAATTATCTTTGAAAGACTGGGTCCTGAAAAAGGGACATTTCTTTTGTTGCTGAATATAGAATAATAGTGAAAACATAAAAACTATGAAATAACACATTTGGAATGATGTAGTAAACAAATACGTTTTAAACAAATCAAAATATATTTTATATTTTAGATTCTTCAATGTAACCACCCTTTGCCTTGATGACAGCTTTGAACACTCTTGGCATTCTCACAACCAGCTTCATGAGGAATGCTTTTCCAACAGACTTGAAGTAGTTCCCACATATGCTGAGCACTTCTTGGCTGCTTTTCCTTCACTCTGCCGTCCAACTCATGTCAAACCATCTCAAACGTGTTGAGGTCGGGTGATTGTGGATTACCAGGTCATCTGACGCAGCACTCCATCACTCTCCTCCTTGGTCAAATAGCCCATACACAGCCTGGATGTGTGTTTTGGGTCATTGTCCTGTTGAAAACCAAATGATAGTCCAACTAAGCCCAAAACCAGATGGGATGGTGTATCGCTGCAGAATGATGTAGTAGCCATGCTGGTAAAGTGTGCCTTGAATTCTAAATAAATCACAGGCAGTGTCAGCAGCTAAGCATCCTAACTCCATCAGTGGTTTCTTTGCAGCAATTTGATCATAAAGGCCTGATTCATGCAGTCTCCTCTGAACATGTTAAGATGTGTCTGTTACTTGAAATCTGTGAAGCATTTATTTGGACTGCAATCTGAGGTGCAGTTAACTTTAATCAACTTATCCTCTGCAGCGAAGGTAACTATGGGTCTTCCTTTCCTGTGGCGGTCCTCATTAGAGCCAGTTTCATCATAGTAATGGCTTTTGCGACTGCACTCGAATAAACGTTCAAGGTTCTTGAAATGTTCCACATTGACTGACCTTCAAATCTTAAAGTAATGATGGACTGTCGTTTCTCTGAGCTGTTCTTGACATAATATGGACTTGGTCTTTTACCAAATAGGTCTATCTTCTGTATAGCACCCCAAACTTGTCACAACACAACTGATTGGCTAAAACGCATTAAAGAAGGAAAGGAATTCCACAAATGAACGTTTAACAAGGCAAACGTGTGAAATGAAATGCATTCCAGGTGACTACCTCATGAAGGTGGTTGAGAAAATCAAAAAAATGCAATATATTTTGATTTGTTAAACACTTTTTTGGTTACTACACCTAAAACACACCGCTAGGCTGTGTATGGGCTATTTGCATTGTCGGAACTAGAAGCACAAGCATTTCGCTACACTCGCATTAACATCTGCTAACCATGGGTATGTGACAAATAAAATTGGATTTGATTTGATTTATGGGCTATTTGACCAAGGAGAGTGATGGAGTGCTGCATTAGATGTCCTGGCCTCCACAATCACCCGGCCTCAACCCAATTGAGATGGTTTGGGAAAAGCAGCCAACAAGTGCTCAGCATATGTGGGAATTCTTTCAAGGCTGCTGGAAAAGCATTCCTCGTGAAGCTGGTTAAGACAATTTCAAGAGTGTGCAAAGCTGCCATCAAGGCAAAGGGTGATACATTTTTTGAACTTTGTTTATTTTGAACACAAATAAAGGACAAATTAACTAATTAATTAATTATATGTAAAGTGCTTTGGTCCTCCTTTCTTTTTGCAGGTAAAATATATAAAATATATTTTGATTTGTTTAACACTTTGGTTACTACTTGATTCCATATGTGTTATTTTATAGTTTTGATGTCTTCGCTATTATTCTATAATGTAGAAAATAGTAAAAATAAAGAAAAACTCTGGAATGAGTAGGTGTGTTCACACTTTCGACTGGTACTGTAGGTTTGAAAATTATGATGTTTTGGTCAAATGTTATATGTGTTTGCAGTTCTTGCGGTCAATCTGCAGTCTACACATGAATTTGTAATAATGCTCCGGTCCCGACCATCCGCTCACTAGATCCCTGCTCTTGGGCTGCGTAACAGTAATGTCTCCTTCTTAATTACCTATAGGTTCTAACTATGTTATAATCATATCCTACACCAGGTTATATCTACCTGAATACATAAAAGTAATAGAGGAGGGAGACCTAATTGATGCTTTGTCATGTTCAAACTGACACCTGTTGAATTTGGAGAGGTGGAGACGTACCTGTCAATACACAGCACCGTTACAATCCCCACGGTAGTGAACTGGTTGCTAACATCCACCACCACGACAGCTTTGCACATGAAGTTCCCGAACACCCACTGTCTGTCCCGGACCAGCTGGTGAATGTTGAAAGGCATCACCAGCAAGAAGAGCATATCTGCGACGGCCAGGTTCAGCACGTAGATGTCCGAGACCATCTTCTTCTTGCATGTCGCCACTGCGTAAATCACCAAACCGTTGGCGATCACTCCTATAGTACACAGGATGCCGTATATGGACGGGAATATGTGCATAAACGTCGCCAAGTCGATGAAGCTGGATGAGGACTGAGTCGTGTTCACACATGACGAGTTGTTGGTGAAATTACTTACTTCTTTGTAATAACAAAATATGTCCGAGCTATTCATAATCATCTTAAGATCTTCAGATATTTGCCGACCTGGTCTTGATTGATAACGCGCGGATCAGTATTATGCTATAGATAAGCACCAACACTGTCAAGCCGACAAGTCATACTGTACTAGCTTCTATCCAAATATCTAGAGGTACAACTTGGGCACCTATTCTGGATAAACCGCGCGTATCCTTTGGTTGATGCACTTCTTTATCTTGTAATGAACTACAGCTCAATTAAAGTATGTGTTTCGATGAGATTCTGCTGAAGGATCGATCGTTCTCACCAAACTTGGGAACAAGCTGATGCCTCTTGGAGAACACATTATTCACTCAGGACTGGACCTCCCCGTTCGTCTCCTCTGCGCTCTCTCCCTACCCAATAGCCCACCTCATTTTCGCTGACTCAGTGAACGATAAGATAAATCCGATTGTAGTCTCCTCCATTCAAAAGATCCATCGCTTGTTCATTTAACACGTCATTAAACATAAATCAAGTTTAGAGAAAACTGATTGAGAGATAAGTGAGTAAATCATACGGAAAAAAAATGTTGATCTGTTTCTTGCTCTGAAAAACATCTCATCCATGCACCCTGTTGCGCATGTCAGAAGTAAATTGACTTGTGTCACGATGTTTTGATTAAATGTTGCATTCAGATGGACAACATCAATGACATACTGTTGTTTCCTAATAGTATGTAGGCCTTCTATATGTCAATCACAGAATCACACAGATTGTATCAAATATACAGCCAACGATTCAATGAAGAATCATTAAACAATTATACATTATTTTAGTCAACAGATCCTTTAGTTATAAATGACTCAGATCCTTTAGTTATAAATGAAAAATATCCTTTCAGTGGAGGCTCCTTGGCAGAGGAAGGGGAGGAATTTCATACAAATACATTTTTTAAAACATTTATAAAGTTTTCCTTTTAGATTAAACTATAATAAATATTAACACGTCACCAAATAATTTATTGAAACACAATAGTAGCCTCGACAGCACTCTATAGGGTAGCGCCGCGGTGTAGCCGGAGGACAGCAAGCTTCCGTCCTCCTCTGGCTACATTGATTTCAATACAAAACATAGGAGGCTCATGGTTCTCACCCCCTTCCGCAGACTTACACAGTAATTATGACAACTTCCAAAGGATGTCCTCCAACCTATTAGAGCTCTTGCAGCATGAACTGACCTGTTGTCCATGCTATGTTAGCTAGCTGGCTATAACAGAGGGATGCTATGTTAGCTAGCTGGCTATAACAGAGGGATGCTATGTTAGCTAGCTGGCTACAACAGAGGGATGCTATGTTAGCTAGCTGGCTATAACAGAGGGATGCTATCTTATCTAGCTGGCTACAACAGAGGGATGCTATGTTAGCTAGCTGGCTACAACAGAGAAATGCTTTGTTAGCTAGCTGGCTATAACAGAGTGATGCTATGTTAGCTAGCTGGCTATAACAGAGCGATGCTATGTTAGCTAGCTGGCTATAACAGAGGGATGCTAGGTTAGCTAGCTGGCTATAACAGAGGGATGCTATGTTAGCTAGCTGGCTACGACAGAGGGATGCTATGTTAGCTAGCTGGCTACAACAGAGGGATGCTATGTTAGCTAGCTGGCTATAACAGAGGGATGCTATGTTAGCTAGCTGGCTATAACAGAGGGATGTTATGTTAGCTAGCTGGCTATAACAGAGGGATGCTATGCTAGCATTCCTTGGAAAGAATTGGCCCTAAACAGAGAATACACAGCGGCATAAATCCTGACAAAAAATGTATGAAATCTTTGACTATGTACAGACTCAGTGAGCATAGACAGAGATTGAGAGAAACAGAGAGACAGTGAGAGAGAGAGAGAGAGAGACAGCTAATTTAATTGAATAATTACAATGCATATGTTCCTGTACATGTAATTTGATATGATCTGTATGGAGGACAAAGAATAAAGAGAGAGAGACACACAGAGACAGAGAGAGAGAGACACACACAGACAGACAGAGAAAAAGGGGGGAGAGAGAGAGACACAGAGAGAGAGAGAGAGAGAATTAACAAAAAAACAGAGCAAACTAGAATGCTATTTGGCCCTACACAGAGAGTACACAGCGGCAGAATACCTGACCACTGTGACTGACCCAAAATTAAGGAAAGCTTTGACTATGTACAGACTCAGCGAGCATAGCCTTGCTATTGAGAAAGGCCACCGTAGGCAGACATGGCTCTCAAGAGAAGACAGGCTATGTGCTCACTGCCCACAAAATGAGGTGGAAACTGAGCTGCACTTCCTAACCTCACGCCCAATGTATGACCATATTAGAGAGACATATTTCCCTCAGATTACACAGATCCACAAAGAATTCGAAAACAAATCCAATTTTGAAAAACTCCCATATCTACTGGGTGAAATTCCACAGTGTGCCATCAAAGCAGCAAGATTTGTGACCTGTTGCCACGAGAAAAGGGCAACCAGTGAAGAACACGCACCATTGTAAATACAACCCATATCTATGCTTATTTATTTTATCTTGTGTCCTTTACCATTTGTACATTGTTAAAACACTGTATATATATATATATAATATGACATTTGTAATGTCTTTATTGTTTTGAAACTTCTGTATGTGTGATGTCTACTGTTAATTTTTATTGTTTATTTCACTTTATATATTATCTACCTCACTTGCTTTGGCAATGTTAACACATGTTTCCCATGCCAATAAAGCCCTTGAATTGAATTGAATTGAATTGAGAGAGAGAGACACAGAGAGAGAGAGAGACAGAGAGAGAGGGAGAGACAAAGAGAGAGACCGAGAGAGAGACAAAGTGACAGAGAGAGAGCGAGACAGAGAGACACATTGGAAAGAATTAACAAAAAAACAGAGCAAACTAGAATGCTATTTGGCCCTACACAGAGAGTACACAGCGGCAGAATACCTGACCCCTGTAACTGACCCAAACTTAAGGAAAGCTTTGACTATGTACAGACTCAGCGAGCATAGCCTTGCTATTGAGAAAGGCCACCGTAGGCAGACATGGCTCTCAAGAGAAGACAGGCTATGTGCTCACTGCCCACAAAATGAGGTGGAAACTGAGCTGCACTTCCTAACCTCCTGCCCAATGTATGACCATAGAGACACATATTTCCCTCAGATTACACAGATCCACAAAGAACTAGAAAACAAATCCAATTTTGATAAACTCCCATATCTACTGGGTGAAATTCCACAGTGTGCCATCACAGCAGCAAGATTTGTGACCTGTTGCCACAAAAGGGCAACCAGTGAAGAACACCATTGTAAATACAACCCTTATTTATGCTTATTTATTTTCCCTTGTGTACATTGTTACAACACTGTATATATATATACACAGTGGGGGAAAAAAGTATTTAGTCAGCCATCAATTGTGTAAGTTCTCCCACTTAAAAACATGAGAGAGGCCTGTAATTTTCATCATATGTACACTTCAACTATGACAGACAAAATGAGAAAAAAAAAATCCAGAAAATCACAATCTAGGATTTTTAATGAATTTATTTGCAAATTATGGTGGAAAATAAGTATTTGGTCAATAACAAAAGTTTATCTCAATACTTTGTTATATACCCTTTGTTGGCAATGACAGAGGTCAAACGTTTTCTGTAAGTCTTCACAAGGTTTACACACACTGTTGCTGGTATTTTGGCCCATTCCTCCATGCAGATCTCCTCTAGAGCATTGATGTTTTGGGGCTGTTGCTGGGAAGCACGGACTTTTAACTCCCTCCAAAGATTTTCTATGGCGTGGAGATCTGGAGACTGGCTGGGCCACTCCAGGACCTTGAAATGCTTCTTACAAAGCCACTCCTTCGTTGCCCGGGCGGTGTGTTTGGGATCATTGTTATCTGAAATTGTTATCTTGATCACTGAAAGACCCAGCCACGTTTCATCTTCAATGCCCTTGCTGATGGAAGGAGGTTTTCACTCAAAATCTCATGATACATGGCCCCATTCATTCTTTCCTTTACACGGATCAGTCGTCCTGGTGGAGCCCCAGATCGAGCGAGATTATCAGTGGTCTTGTATGTCTTCCATTTCCTAATAATTGCTCCCACGGTTGATTTCTTCAAACCAAGCTGCTTACCTATTGCAGATTCAGTCTTCCCAGCCTGGTGCAGGTCTACAATTTTGTTTCTGGTGTCCTTTGACAGCTCTTTGGTCTTGGCCATAGTGGAGTTTGGAGTGTGACTGTTTGAGGTTGTGGACAGGTGTCTTTTATACTGATAACAAGTTCAAACAGGTGCCATTATTACAGGTAACGAGTGGAGGACAGAGGAGCCTCTTAAAGAAGAAGTTACAGGTCTGTGAGAGCCAGAAATCTTGCTTGTTTGTAGGTGACCAAATACTTATTTTCCACCATAATTTGCAAATAAATACATTAAAAATCCTACAATGTGATTTTCTGGATTTTTTTCTAATTTTGTCTGTCCTAGTTGAAGTGTACCTATGATGAAAATTACAGGCCTCTCTCATCTTTTTAAGTGGGAGAACTTGCACAATTGGTGGCTGACTAAATACTTTTTTGCCCCACTATATATATATATATATATATATATATATATATATATACACTGCTCAAAAAAATAAAGGGAACACTTAAACAACACAATGTAACTCCAAGTCAATCACACTTCTGTGAAATCAAACCATCCACTTAGGAAGCAACACTGATTGACAATACATTTCACATGCTGTTGTGCAAATGGAATAGACAACAGGTGGAAATTATAGGCAATTAGCAAGACACCCCCAATAAAGGAGTGGTTCTGCAGGTGGTGACCACAGACCACTTCTCAGTTCCTATGCTTCCTGGCTGATTCCTGGGGCGGCAGGGTAGCCTAGTGGTTAGAGCGTTGGACTAGTAACCGAAAGGTCGCAAGTTAGAATCCCCGAGCTGACAAGGTACAAATCTGTCATTCTGACCCTGAACAGGCAGTTAACCCACTGTTCCTAGGCTGTCATTGAAAATAAGAATTTGTTCTTAACTGACTTGCCTAGTAAAATAAAATAAAAAAATAATTAAAAATGTTTTAGAGAGTGAAAGAGAGAGAGAGAGAAAGAAAGAGAGAGAAAGAGAGAGAAATACAGAGGAGAAAACAAGTTCAGTGGACAGTGCTGTCTTACTCACGGCTGATAACATCTCATGCTTAGGTTGTCATATGATTTCTCTGTCTTACTCTCTCTCTCTCCCTCACCCAATCTCTCTGTCACGCACACACGTTTGAACATGTAAGTCACGCAGCCCCCCCAAAAAATTGCTTTAGGCCTGAACTTTCCCCAAGTCTATTGCTGGCCTCATCTCTACCCTAACGTTGATGTTCAGTTTCGTGGAGAAACATTATGGTCCTTGAGGTTAAAACATGTGATTAACATCAGATGGAGAAGATGTTTTGAGAGGCAATTGTAGTGTTATTGAAGCGGCAGTAAAACACCAAATACAGACGTAGGATCTTCATTTGATCATTCTTTTGTTGCTGAGAATGTCCCTCCACAACAGGAAATGCACATTTCTGGTGTATTTGATTTTCTTAAATTATTCAATAATTTGTCATTTCCACTTTCAATTTTTAGACCGACAACCCTGACAAAAATGTCCATGAATTATAATCCACATCATAATTGAAATTTCCTGTTGCTGCAGGATTATTTTCCTGCTGTAGCAAACTGGCTCAAATTAAGATCCAGCACCTGTAAATTCTTTATAAACCTTAATTATTCCTATTTTTTAAATGTATTTCTGTTCTGTTCATGTTCTGTGTTATGTCATGTTTCAGTGTTTTGTGTTGGACCCCGGGGAGAGCAGCTGCTGCTTTCACAACAGCTAATGGGGATCCTAATATATACTTAATGCTGTAACCTTGAATATCCCAATGCCCCAGGGCAGTGATTGGGGACACTGCCCTGTGTAGGGTGCCGTCTTTCGGATGGGACGTTAAACGGGTGTCCTGACTCTCTGAGGTCATTAAAGATCCCATGGCACTTATCGTAAGAGTAGGGTTGTTAACCCCGGTGTCCTGGCTAAATTCCCAATCTGGCCCTCAAACCACCATGGTCACCTTTACAATTAGCTCATTCATCCCCCTCCTCTCCCCTGTAACTATTCCCCAGGTCGTTGCTGCAAATGAGAACGTGTTCTCAGTCAACTTACCTGGTAAAATAACGGATAAATAAATAAAAAATAAATAAAAAACCTAATGCTAGAGTCCATAGTTTTGATGGAAAGTCTGTTTGTGGCAACGATAATGATGTCGAACAAATACACACAAAGATATCCTTTCATAAATAATTTGACTTGGCATCTCAACTGGATGTCATAGTGTTGTGATAAGATAAGCAGCACAACATCAGTGTCACGGCTGGCTGAAGGACTGGACCCAGGTGCAG
Source organism: Oncorhynchus tshawytscha (assembly GCF_018296145.1). NCBI lineage: Eukaryota > Metazoa > Chordata > Actinopteri > Salmoniformes > Salmonidae > Oncorhynchus > Oncorhynchus tshawytscha. The sequence continues at coordinate 44,338,261 of NC_056449.1, read as the reverse complement.
CATGGTAAGCGTACATTTTCTTTTTATAAAAAATGACGCCGACAAAACAAAGAACAAAACCAAACCCCGTGACGCTTTGGGCTATATGCCCTGAACAAAGTCAAAGTTAACTTCCCACAAAACAGGTGGGGGGAAAGGGTACCTAAGTATGGTTCTCAATCAGAGGCAACGTTAGACATACCAGGCCAAGACATAGAAATACAACACATAGAAAAAAGGACATAGAATGCCCACCCTAGTCACACCCTGGCCTAACCAAAATAGAGAATACAATGCCTCTCTATGACCAGGACATAGAATGCCCACCCTAGTCACACCCTGGCCTAACCAAAATAGAGAATACAATGCCTCTCTATGGCCAGGACATAGAATGCCCACCCTAGTCACACCCTGGCCTAACCAACATAGAGAATACAATGCCTCTCTATGGCCAGGACATAGAATGCCCACCCTAGTCACACCCTGGCCTAACCAAAATAGAGAATACAATGCCTCTCTATGGCCAGGACATAGAATGCCCACCCTAGTCACACCCTGGCCTAACCAAAATAGAGAATACAATGCCTCTCTATGGCCAGGGCGTAACAATCAGATAGATCTGGAACGTTCTATATTACAGTAAAGGACTCCAGATAGATAGATAGATAGGTAGGTAGGCAGGTAGGCAGGCAGGCAGGCAGGCAGACAGACAGACAGACAGACAGACAGACAGACAGACAGACAGACAGACAGACAGACAGACAGACAGACAGACAGACAGACAGACAGACATGGAACGTTCTACATTACAGTAAAGGACTTGTTATACAAGCATTTCGCTACACTCGCATTAACATCTGCTAACCATGTGTATGTGACAAATAAAATTTGATTTGATTTGATTTGACTCTAGATAGATAGATATGGAACGTTCTATATGATTGGTTAAAATCGCATTCCAGTGTCTATTCCACAAGTTACAAATACATCGATGATGTTGAAATGGCTATTTACTCTGTTCCATCTGACTGCGCGCATTCCACTGTCTTATCAGTCCAATCCACTGTCTCATCAGCCCAATCCACTGTCTCATCAGCCCAACACACTGTCTCATCAGCCCAATCCACTGTCTCATCAGCCCAATCCACTGTCTCATCAGCCCAATCCACTGTCTCATCAGCCCAATCCACTGTCTCATCAGCCCAATCCACTGTCTCATCAGCCCAATCACACTGTCTCATCAGCCCAATCCACTGTCTCATCAGCCCAATCCACTGTCTCATCAGCCCAATCCACTGTCTCATCAGCCCAATCCACTGTCTCATCAGCCCAATCCACTGTCTCATCAGCCCATTCCACTGTCTTCATCAGCCCAATCCACTGTCTCATCAGCCCAATCCACTGTCTCATCAGCCCAATCCACTGTCTCTCAGCCCATCACTGTCTCATCAGCCCACTGTCTCATCCACTGTCTCATCAGCCCAATCCACTGTCTCATCAGCCCAATCCACTGTCTCATCAGCCCAATCCACTGTCTCATCAGCCCATTCCACTGTCTCATCAGCCCAATCCACTGTCTCATCAGCCCAATGTCTGTCTCATCAGCCCAATCCACTGTCTCATCAGCCCAATCCACTGTCTCATCAGCCCAATCCACTGTCTCATCAGCCCATTCCACTGTCTCATCAGCCCAATCCACTGTCTCATCAGCCCAATCCACTGTCTCATCAGCCCAATCCACTGTCTCATCAGCAGCCCAATCCACTGTCTCATCAGCCCAATCCACTGTCTCATCAGCCCAATCCACTGTCTCATCAGCCCAATCCACTGTCTCATCAGCCCAATCCACTGTCTCATCAGCCCAATCCACTGTCTCATCAGCCCAATCCACTGTCTCATTCCACTGTCTTATCACTGTCTCCAATCCACTGTCTCATCAGCCCAATCCACTGTCTCATCAGCCCAAATGTCTCACTGTCTCATCAGCCCAATCCACTGTCTCATCAGCCCAATCCACTGTCTCATCAGCCCAACACACTGTCTCATCAGCCCAATCCACTGTCTCATCAGCCCAATCCACTGTCTCATCAGCCCAATCCACTGTCCCACTGTCTCATCATCCACTGTCTCATCAGCCCAATCCACTGTCTCATCAGCCCAATCCACTGTCTCATCAGCCACCATCATCCACTGTCTCATCAGCCCAATCCACTGTCTCTGTCTCATCAGCCCAATCCACTGTCTCATCAGCCCAATCCACTGTCTCATCAGCCCAATCCACTGTCTCATCAGCCCAATCCACTGTCTCATCAGCCCAATCCACTGTCTCATCAGCCCAATCCACTGTCTCATCAGCCCAATCCACTGTCTCATCAGCCCAATCCACTGTCTCATCAGCCCAATCCACTGTCTCATCAGCCCAATCCACTGTCTCATCAGCCCAATCCACTGTCTCATCAGCCCAATCCACTGTCTCATCAGCCCAATCCACTGTCTCATCAGCCCAATCCACTGTCTCATCAGCCCAATCCACTGTCTCATCACTGTCTCATCAGCCCAATCAGCCCACCACTCTCATCAGCCCAATCCACTGTCTCATCAGCTGTCTCATCATCCACTGTCTCATCATCAGCCCAACCACTGTCTGTCTCATCAGCCCAATCCACTGTCTCATCAGCCCAATCCACTGTCTCATCAGCCCAATCCACTGTCTCATCAGCCCAATCCACTGTCTCATCAGCCCAATCCACTGTCTCATCAGCCTCAATCCACTGTCTCATCAGCCCATCCACTGTCTCATCAGCCCAATCCACTGTCTCATCAGCCCAATCCACTGTCTCATCACTGCCCATCCACTGTCTCATCAGCCCAATCCACTGTCTCATCAGCCACTGTCTCATCCACTGTCTCATCAGCAATCCACTGTCTCAATCCACTGTCTCATCAGCTGTCCAATCCACTGTCTCATCATCAGTCTCCAGCCCCACTGTCTCATCAGCCCAATCCACTGTCTCATCAGCCCAATCCACTGTCTCTCAGCCCAATCACTGCTCCAGCCCAATCCACTGTCTCATATCTGTCTCATCAGCAATCCACTGTCTCATCAGCCCAATCCACTGTCTCATCAGCCCAATCCACTGTCTCATCAGCCCAATCCACTGTCTTATCAGCCCAATCCATGTCTCATCAGCCCAATCCACTGTCTCATCAGCCCAATCCACTGTCTCACTGTCAACACACTGTCTCATCAGCCCAACACACTGTCTCATCAGCCCAACACACTGTCTCATCAGCCCAATCCACTGTCTCATCAGCCCAATCCACTGTCTCATCAGCCCAATCCACTGTCTCATCAGCCCAATCCACTGTCTCATCAGCCCAATCCACTGTCTCATCAGCCCAATCCACTGTCTCATCAGCCCAATCCACTGTCTCATCAGCCCAATCCACTGTCTCATCAGCCCAATCCACACTGTCTCATCAGCCCAATCCACTGTCTCATCAGCCCAATCCACTGTCTCATCAGCCCAATCCACTGTCTCATCAGCCCAATCCACTGTCTCATCAGCCCATATCCACTGTCTCATCAGCCCAATCCACTGTCTCATCATCCACTGCCAGCCCAATCCACTGTCTCATCAGCTGTCTCAAGCCCCACTGTCTCATCAGCCCAATCCACTGTCTCATCAGCCCAATCCACTGTCTCATCAGCCCAATCCACTGTCTCATGTCCACTGTCTCATCAGCCAATCCACTGTCTCATCAGCCCAATCCACTGTCTCATCAGCCCAATCCACTGTCTCATCAGCCCAATCCACTGTCTCTCATCAGCCCAATCCACTGTCTCATCAGCCCAATCCACTGTCTCTCATCAGCCCAATCCACTGTCTTATCACTGTCCAATCCACTGTCAATCACTGTCTCAGCCCAATCCACTGTCTCATCAGCCCAATCACTGTCTCATCAGCCCAATCCACTGTCTCATCAGCCCAATCCACTGTCTCATCAGCCCACTGTCTCATCCACTGTCTCATCAGTCTCCCACTGTCTCATCAGCCCAATCCACTGTCTCATCAGCCCAATCCACTGTCTCATCAGCCCAATCACTGTCTCATCAGCCCAATCCACTGTCTCATCAGCCCAATCCACTGTCTCATCAGCCCAATCCACTGTCTCATCAGCCCAATCCACTGTCTCATCAGCCCAATCCACTGTCTCATCAGCCCAATCCACTGTCTCATCAGCCCAATCCACTGTCTCATCAGCCCAATCCACTGTCTCATCAGCCCAATCCACTGTCTCATCAGCCCAATCCACTGTCTTCATCAGCCCAATCCACTGTCTCATCAGCCCAATCCACTGTCTCATCAGCCCATTCCACTGTCTCATCAGTCTTCCACTGTCTCATCAGCCCAATCCACTGTCTCATCAGCCCAATCCACTGTCTCATCAGCCCAATCCACTGTCTCATCAGCCCACTGTCTCATCAGCCCAACACACTGTCTCATCTCACTGTCTCAGCCCAATCCACTGTCAGCCCAATCACTGTCTCATCAGCCCAATCCACTGTCTCATCAGCCCAATCCACTGTCTCATCAGCCCAATCCACTGTCTCATCAGCCCAATCCACTGTCTCATCAGCCCAATCCACTGTCTCATCAGCCCAATCCACTGTCTCATCAGCCCAATCCACTGTCTCATCAGCCCAATCCACTGTCTCATCACTGTCTCATCAGCCCATATCCACTGTCTCATCAGCCCAATCCACTGTCTCATCAGCCCAATCCACTGTCTCATCAGCCATATCCACTGTCTCATCAGCCCAATCCACTGTCTCATCAGCCCAATCCACTGTCTCATCAGCCCAATCCACTGTCTCATCAGCCCAACACAGCCCAATCCTGTCTCATCACTGTCTCAGCCCAATCCACTGTCTCATCAGCCCAATCCACTGTCTCATCAGCCCAATCCACTGTCTCATCAGCCCAATCCACTGTCTCATCAATCACTGTCTCATCAATCCACTGTCTCATCAGCCCAATCCACTGTCTCATCAGCCAATCCAATCACTGTCTCATCAGCCCAATCCACTGTCTCATCAGCCCAATCCACTGTCTCATCAGCCCATCACTGCATCAATCCACTGTCTCATCAGCCCAATCCACTGTCTCATCAGCCCAATCCACTGTCTCATCAGCAATCCACTGTCTCATCAGCCCAATCCACTGTCTCATCAGCCCAATCCACTGTCTCATCAGCCCAATCCACTGTCTCATCAGCCCAATCCACTGTCTCATCAGCCCAATCCACTGTCTCATCAGCCCAATCCACTGTCTCATCAGCCCAATCCACTGTCTCATCAGCCCAATCCACTGTCTCATCAGCCCAATCCACTGTCTCATCAGCCCAATCCACTGTCTCATCAGCCCAATCCACTGTCTCATCAGCCCAATCCACTGTCTCATCAGCCCAATCCACTGTCTCATCACTGTCTCATCAATCCACTGTCTCATCAGCCCAATCCACTGTCTCATCAGCCCATCCACTGTCTCATCAGCCCAATCCACTGTCTCATCAGCCCAATCCACTGTCTCATCAGCCCAATCCACTGTCTCATCAGCCCAATCCACTGTCTCATCAGCCCAATCCACTGTCTCATCAGCCCAATCCACTGTCTCATCAGCCTCATCAGCCCACTGTCTCATCAGCCCAATCCACTGTCTCATCAGCCCAATCCACTGTCTCATCAGCCCAATCCACTGTCTCATCAGCCCAATCCACTGTCTCATCAGCCCAATCCACTGTCTCATCAGCCCAATCCACTGTCTCATCAGCCCAATCCACTGTCTCATCAGCCCAATCACACTGTCTCATCAGCCCAATCCACTGTCTCATCAGCCATATCCACTGTCTCATCAGCCCAATCCACTGTCTCATCAGCCCAATCCACTGTCTCATCAGCCCAATCCACTGTCTCATCAGCCCAATCCACTGTCTCATCACTGTCCATCAGCCCAATCCACTGTCTCATCAGCCCAATCCACTGTCTCATCAGCCCAATCCACTGTCTCATCAGCACCATCATCCACTGTCTCATCAGCCCAATCCACTGTCTCATCAGCCCAATCCACTGTCTCATCAGCCCAATCCACTGTCTCATCAGCCCAATCCACTGTCTCATCAGCCCAATCCACTGTCTCATCACTGTCTCCATTCCACTGTCTCATCAGCCCAATCCACTGTCTCATCAGCCCAATCCACTGTCTCATCAGCCCAATCCACTGTCTCATCAGCCATATCCACTGTCTCATCAGCCCAATCCACTGTCTCATCAGCCCAATCCACTGTCTCATCAGCCCATCCACTGTCTCATCAGCCATATCCACTGTCTCATCAGCCCAACACACTGTCTCATCAGCCCAATCCACTGTCTCATCAGCCCAATCCACTGTCTCATCAGCCCAATCCACTGTCTCATCAGCCCAATCCACTGTCTCATCACATCCACTGTCTCATCAGCCCAATCCACTGTCTCATCAGCTCATCAGCCCAATCCATCAGCCCAATCCACTGTCTCATCAGCCCAATCCTGTCTGTCTCATCAGCCCAATCCACTGTCTCATCAGCCATATCCACTGTCTCATCAGCCCAATCCACTGTCTCATCAGCCCAATCCACTGTCTCATCAGCCCAATCCACTGTCTCATCAGCCATATCCACTGTCTCATCAGCCCAATCCACTGTCTCATCAGCCCAATCCACTGTCTCATCAGCCCAATCCACTGTCTCACTGCCCAATCTGTCTCATCAGCCCAATCCACTGTCTCATCAGCCTGTCAATCAGCCCAATCCACTGTCTGTCAGCCCAATCCACTGTCTCATCAGCCCAATCCACTGTCTCATCAGCCATATCCACTGTCTCATCAGCCCAATCCACTGTCTCATCAGCCCAATGTCTGTCATCAGCCCAATCCACTGTCTCATCAGCCCAATCCACTGTCTCATCAGCCCATATCCACTGTCTCATCAGCCCAATCCACTGTCTCATCACTGTCTCATCAGCCCAATCCACTGTCTCATCAGCCCAATCCACTGTCTCATCAGCCCAATCCACTGTCTCATCAGCCCAATCCACTGTCTCATCAGCCCAATATCCACTGTCTCATCAGCCCAATCCACTGTCTCATCAGCCCAATCCACTGTCTCATCAGCCCTATCCACTGTCTCCCAATCCACTGTCTCATCAGCCCAATCCACTGTCTCATCAGCCATATCCACTGTCTCATCAGCCCATATCCACTGTCTCATCAGCAATCCACTGTCTCATCACTGTCTGTCTCATCAGCCCAATCCACTGTCTCATCAGCCCATATCCACTGTCTCATCAGCCCAATCCACTGTCTCATCAGCCCAATCCACTGTCTCATCAGCCCAATCCACTGTCTCATCAGCCCAATCCACTGTCTCATCAGCCCAATCCACTGTCTCATCAGCCCATCCACTGTCTCATCAGCCCAATCCACTGTCTCATCAGCCCAATCCACTGTCTCATCAGCCCAATGCTCTGTCTCATCAGCCCAATCCACTGTCTCATCAGCCCAATCCACTGTCTCATCAGCCCAATCCACTGTCTCATCAGCCCAATCCACTGTCTCATCAGCCCAATCCACTGTCTCATCAGCCCAATCCACTGTCTCATCAGCCCATCCACTGTCTCATCAGCCCCACTGTCTCAATCTCATCTCCACTGTCTCATCAGCCCAATCCACTGTCTCATCAGCCCAATCCACTGTCTCATCAGCCCAATCAGCTCATCAATGCACTGTCTCATCAGCCCAATCCACTGTCTCATCATCCACTGTCTCAATCCACTGTCTCATCAGCCCATCACTGCCCAATCCACTGTCTCATCAGCCCAATCCACTGTCTCATCAGCCCAATCCACTGTCTCATCAGCCCATCACTGTCTCATCAGCCCAATCCACTGTCTCATCAGCCCAATCCACTGTCTCATCAGCCCAATCCACTGTCTCATCAGCCCAATCAGCCCATCCACTGTCTCATCAGCCCAATCCACTGTCTCATCAGCCCAATCCACTGTCTCATCAGCCCAATCCACTGTCTCATCAGCCCAATCCACTGTCTCATCAGCCCAATCCACTGTCTCATCAGCCCAATCCACTGTCTCATCAGCCCCCAATCCACTGTCTCATCAGCCCAACACACTGTCTCATCAGCCCAATCCACTGTCTCATCAGCCCAATCCACTGTCTCATCAGCCCAATCCACTGTCTCATCAGCCCAATCCACTGTCTCATCAGCCCATTCCACTGTCTCATCAGCCCAATCCACTGTCTCATCAGCCCAATCCACTGTCTCATCAGCCCAATCCACTGTCTCATCAGCCCAATCCACTGTCTCATCAGCCCAATCCACTGTCTCATCAGCCCAATCCACTGTCTCATCAGCCCAATCCACTGTCTCATCAGCCCAATCCACTGTCTCATCAGCCCAATCCACTGTCTCATCAGCCCAATCCACTGTCTCATCAGCCCATCCACTGTCTCTCATCACTGCCCAATCCACTGTCTCATCAGCCCAATCCACTGTCTTATCAGTCTCCAATCCACTGTCTCATCAGCCCAATCCACTGTCTCATCAGCCCATTCCACTGTCTCATCAGCCCAATCCACTGTCTCATCAGCCCAATCCACTGTCTCATCAGCCCAATCCACTGTCTCATCAGCCCAACACACTGTCTCATCAGCCCAACACACTGTCTCATCAGCCCAATCCACTGTCTCATCAGCCCAATCCACTGTCTCATCAGCCCAATCCACTGTCTCATCAGCCCAATCCACTGTCTCATCAGCCCAATCCACTGTCTCATCAGCCCAATCCAATCCACTGTCTCATCAGCCCAATCCACTGTCTCATCAGCCCAATCCACTGTCTCATCAGCCCAATCCACTGTCTCATCAGCACTGTCTCATCAGCCCCACTGTCTCATCAGCCCAATCCACTGTCTCATCAGCCCAATCCACTGTCCAATCAGCCCAATCCACTGTCTCATCAGCCCAATCCACTGTCTCATCAGCCCAATCCACTGTCTCATCAGCCCAATCCACTGTCTCATCAGCCCAATCCACTGTCTCATCAGCCCAATCCACTGTCTCATCAGCCCAATCCACTGTCTCATCAGCCCAATCCACTGTCTCATCAGCCCAATCCACTGTCTCATCAGCCCAGCACTGTCTCATCCACTGTCTCATCACTGTCTCATCAGCCCAATCCACTGTCTCATCCCAATCCACTGTCTCATCAGCCCACTGTCTCATCAGCCCAATCCACTGTCTCATCAGCCCAATCCACTGTCTCATCAGCCCAACCACTGTCTCATCAGCCCAATCCACTGTCTCATCCACTGTCTCATCATCAGCCCAATCCACTGTCTCATCAGCCCAATCCACTGTCTCATCAGCCCAATCCACTGTCTCATCAGCCCAATCCACTGTCTCATCAGCCCAATCCACTGTCTCATCACTGCATCAGCCCAATCCACTGTCTCATCCACTGTCTCATCAGCCCAATCCACTGTCTCATCAGCCCAATCCACTGTCTCATCAGCCCAATCCACTGTCTCATCAGCCCAATCCACTGTCTCATCAGCCCAATCCACTGTCTCATCAGCCCAATCCACTGTCTCATCAGCCCAATCCACTGTCTCATCAGCCCAATCCACTGTCTCTCAGCCCAATCACTGTCTCATCAGCCCAATCCACTGTCTCATCAGCCCAATCCACTGTCTCATCAGCCCAATCCACTGTCTCATCAGCCCAATGCACTGTCTCATCACTGTCTGTCTCATCACTGTCTCATCAGCCCAATCCACTGTCTCATCAGCCCCCACTGTCTCATCCACTGTCTCATCAGCCCACTGTCTCATCCACTGTCTCATCAGCCCAATCCACTGTCTCATCAGCCCAATCCACTGTCTCATCAGCCCAATCCACTGTCTCATCAGCCCAATCCACTGTCTCATCAGCCCAACACACTGTCTCATCAGCCCAATCCACTGTCTCATCAGCCCAATCCACTGTCTCATCAGCCCAATCCACTGTCTCATCAGCCCAATCCACTGTCTCATCACCCCAATCCACTGTCTCATCAGCCCAATCCACTGTCTCATCAGCCCAATCCACTGTCTCATCAGCCCAATCCACTGTCTCATCAGCCCAATCCACTGTCTCATCAGCCCAATCCACTGTCTCATCAGCCCAATCCACTGTCTCATCAGCCCAATCCACTGTCTCATCAGCCCAATCCACTGTCTCATCAGCCCAATCCACTGTCTCATCAGCCCAATCCACTGTCTCATCAGCCCAATCCACTGTCTCATCAGCCCAATCCACTGTCTCATCAGCCCAATCCACTGTCTCCCAGCCCAATCCACTGTCTCATCAGCCCAATCCACTGTCTCATCAGCCCAATCCACTGTCTCATCAGCCCAATCCACTGTCTCATCAGCCCAATCCACTGTCTCATCAGCCCAATCCACTGTCTCATCAGCCCAATCCACTGTCTCAATCCACTGTCTCATCAGCCCAATCCACTGTCTCATCAGCCCAATCCACTGTCTCATCAGCCCAATCCACTGTCTCATCAGCCCAATCACTGTCTCCCAATCCACTGTCTCATCAGCCCAATCCACTGTCTCATCAGCCCAATCCACTGTCTCATCAGCCCAATCCACTGTCTCATCAGCCCAATCCACTGTCTCATCAGCCCAATCCACTGTCTCATCAGCCCAATCCACTGTCTCATCAATCCACTGTCTCAGCCCAATCCACTGTCTCATCAGCCCAATCCACTGTCTCATCAGCCCAATCCACTGTCTCATCCACTGTCTCATCAGCCCAATCCACTGTCTCATCAGCCCAATCCACTGTCTCATCAGCCCAATCCACTGTCTCATCAGCCCAATCCACTGTCTCATCAGCCCAATCCACTGTCTCATCAGCCCAATCCACTGTCTCATCAGCCCAATCCACTGTCTCATCAGCCCAATCCACTGTCTCATCAGCCCAATCCACTGTCTCATCAGCCCAATCCACTGTCTCATCCACTGTCTCATCAGCCCAATCCACTGTCTCATCAGCCCAATCCACTGTCTCATCAGCCCAATCCACTGTCTCATCAGCCCAATCCACTGTCTCATCAGCCCCAATCCACTGTCTCATCAGCCCAATCCACTGTCTCATCAGCCCAATCCACTGTCTCATCAGCCCAATCCACTGTCTCATCAGCACTGTCCAATCCACTGTCTCATCAGCCCAATCCACTGTCTCATCAGCCCAATCCACTGTCTCATCAGCCCACTGTCTCATCAGCCCAATCCACTGTCTCATCAGCCCAATCCACTGTCTCATCAGCCCAATCCACTGTCTCATCAGCCCAATCCACTGTCTCATCAGCCCACTGTCTCATCAATCCACTGTCTCATCAGCCCAATCCACTGTCTCATCAGCCCAATCCACTGTCTCATCAGCCCAATCCACTGTCTCATCAGCCCAATCCACTGTCTCATCAGCCCAATCCACTGTCTCATCAGCCCAATCCACTGTCTGTCTCATCACTGTCTCATCCAATCCACTGTCTCACTGTCTCATCAGCCCAATCCACTGTCTCATCAGCCCAATCCACTGTCTCATCAGCCCAATCCACTGTCTCATCCACTGTCTCATCAGCCCCACTGTCTCATCAGCCATATCCACTGTCTCATCAGCCCAATCCACTGTCTCATCAGCCCAATCCACTGTCTCATCAGCCCAATCCACTGTCTCATCAGCCCAATCCACTGTCTCATCAGCCCAATCCACTGTCTCATCAGCCCAATCCACTGTCTCATCAGCCCAATCCACTGTCTCATCAGCCCAATCCACTGTCTCATCAGCCCAATCCACTGTCTCATCAGCCCAATCCACTGTCTCATCAGCCCAATCCACTGTCTCATCAGCCCAATCCACTGTCTCATCAGCCCAATCCACTGTCTCATCAGCCCAATCCACTGTCTCATCAGCCCAATCCACTGTCTCATCAGCCCAATCCACTGTCTGTCTCATCAGCCCAATCCACTGTCTCATCAGCCCACTGTCTCATCAGCCCATCACTGTCTCATCATCACTGTCTCATCAGCCCAATCCACTGTCTCATCAGCCCAATCCACTGTCTCATCAGCCCAATCCACTGTCTCATCAGCCCAATCCACTGTCTCATCAGCCCAATCCACTGTCTCATCAGCCCCCACTGTCTCATCCACTGTCTCATCAGCCCAATCCACTGTCTCATCAGCCCAATCCACTGTCTCATCAGCCCAATCTGTCTCATCAGCCCAATCCACTGTCTCATCAGCCCAATCCACTGTCTCATCAGCCCAATCACTGTCTCATCCCAATCCACTGTCTCATCAGCCCATCAGCAGCCCAATCCACTGTCTCATCAGCCCAATCCACTGTCTCATCAGCCCACTGTCTCATCAGCCCCCACTGTCTCATCAGCCCATCCACTGTCTCATCAGCCCAATCCACTGTCTCATCAGCCCAATCCACTGTCTCTCAGCCCATCCACTGTCTCATCCCAATCCACTGTCTCATCAGCCCAATCCACTGTCTCATCAGCCCAATCCACTGTCTCATCAGCCCAATCCACTGTCTCATCAGCCCAATCCACTGTCTCATCAGCCCAATCCACTGTCTCATCAGCCCAATCCACTGTCTCATCAGCCCAATCCACTGTCTCATCAGCCCAATCCACTGTCTCATCAGCCCAATCCACTGTCTCATCAGCCCAATCCAATCAGCCCAATCCACTGTCTCATCAGCCCAATCCACTGTCTCATCAGCCCAATCCACTGTCTCATCAGCCCAATCCACTGTCTCATCAGCCCAATCCACTGTCTCATCAGCCCAATCCACTGTCTCATCAGCCCAATCACTGTCTCATCAGCCCAATCCACTGTCTCATCAGCCCAATCCACTGTCTCATCAGCCCAATCCACTGTCTCATCAGCCCAATCCACTGTCTCATCAGCCAATCCACTGTCTCATCAGCCCAATCCACTGTCTCATCAGCCCAATCCACTGTCTCATCAGCCCAATCCACTGTCTCATCAGCCCAATCCACTGTCTCATCAGCCCAATCCACTGTCTCATCAGCCCAATCCACTGTCTCATCAGCCCAATCCACTGTCTCATCAGCCCAATCCACTGTCTCATCAGCCCAATCCACTGTCTCATCATCCACTGTCTCATCAGCCCAATCCACTGTCTCATCAGCCCAATCCACTGTCTCATCAGCCCAATCCACTGTCTCATCAGCCCAATCCACTGTCTCATCAGCCCAATCCACTGTCTCATCAGCCCAATCCACTGTCTCTCATCACTGTCTCCAGCCCAATCCACTGTCTCATCAGCCCAATCCACTGTCTCATCAGCCAATCCACTGTCTCATCAGCCCACTGTCTCATCAGCCCAATCCACTGTCTCATCAGCCCAATCCACTGTCTCATCAGTCTCCAATCCACTGTCTCATCAGCCCAATCCACTGTCTCATCAGCCCACTGTCTCATCAGCCCAATCCACTGTCTCATCAGCCCAATCCACTGTCTCATCAGCCCCCACTGTCTCATCAGCCCAACACTGTCTCATCAGCCATATCCACTGTCTCATCAGCCCAATCCACTGTCTCATCAGCCCAATCCACTGTCTCATCAGCCCAATCCACTGTCTCATCAGCCCAATCCACTGTCTCATCAGCCCAATCCACTGTCTCATCAGCCCAATCCACTGTCTCATCAGCCCAATCCACTGTCTCATCACTGCAGCCCAATCCACTGTCTCATCAGTCTCATCAGCCCAATCCACTGTCTCATCAGCCCAATCCACTGTCTCATCAGCCCAATCCACTGTCTCATCAGCCCAATCCACTGTCTCCACTGTCTCATCAGCCCAATCCACTGTCTCATCAGCCCAATCCACTGTCTCATCAGCCCAATCCACTGTCTCATCAGCCCAATCCACTGTCTCATCAGCCCAATCCACTGTCTCATCAGCCCAATCCACTGTCTCATCAGCCATATCCACTGTCTCATCAGCCCAATCCACTGTCTCATCAGCCCAATCCACTGTCTCAGCCCAATCACTGTCTCATCCCAATCCACTGTCTCATCATCAGCCCAATCCACTGTCTCATCTCAGTCTGTCTCATCAGCCCATCCACTGTCTCATCAGCCCAATCCACTGTCTCATCAGCCCAATCCACTGTCTCATCAGCTGTCCATCACTGTCTCATCAATCCACTGTCTCATCAGCCCAATCCACTGTCTCATCAGCCCAATCCACTGTCTCATCCACTGTCTCATCAGCCCAATCCACTGTCTCTCATCCACTGTCTCATCAGCCCAATCCACTGTCTCATCAGCCCAATCCACTGTCTCATCAGCCCAGCTGTCTCATCAGCCCAATCCACTGTCTCATCAGCCCAATCCACTGTCTCTCATCAGTCTCCAGCCCAATCCACTGTCTCATCAGCCCAATCCACTGTCTCATCAGCCCAATCCACTGTCTCATCAGCCCAATCCACTGTCTCATCAGCCCAATCCACTGTCTCATCAGCCCAATCCACTGTCTCATCAGCCCAATCCACTGTCTCATCAGCCCAATCCACTGTCTCATCAGCCCAATCCACTGTCTCATCAGCCCAATCCACTGTCTCATCAGCCCAATCCACTGTCTCATCAGCCCAACACACTGTCTCATCATCCACTGTCCATCAGCCCAATCCACTGTCTCATCAGCCCATCCACTGTCTCACAATCCACTGTCTCATCAGCCCAATCCACTGTCTCATCAGCCCAATCCACTGTCTCATCAGCCCAATCCACTGTCTCATCAGCCCAATCCACTGTCTCATCAGCCCAATCCACTGTCTCATCAGCCCAATCCACTGTCTCATCAGCCCCCAATCCACTGTCTCATCAGCCCAATCCACTGTCTCATCAGCCCAATCCACTGTCTCATCAGCCCAATCCACTGTCTCATCAGCCCAATCCACTGTCTCATCTCCACTGTCTCATCAGCCCAATCCACTGTCTCTCATCAGTCTCATATCCACTGTCTCATCAGCCCAATCCACTGTCTCATCAGCCCAATCCACTGTCTCATCAGCCCAATCCACTGTCTCATCAGCCCAATCATCCACTGTCTCATCAGCCCAATCCACTGTCTCATCAGCCCAATCCACTGTCTCATCAGCCCAATCCACTGTCTCATCAGCCCAATCCACTGTCTCATCAGCCCAATCCACTGTCTCATCAGCCCAATCCACTGTCTCATCAGCCCCCACTGTCTCATCAGCCCAATCCACTGTCTCATCAGCCCAATCCACTGTCTCATCAGCCCAATCCACTGTCTCATCAGCCCATCCACTGCCCAATCCTGTCTGTCTCATCAGCCCAATCCACTGTCTCATCAGCCCAATCCACTGTCTCATCAGCCCAACCACTGTCTCATCAGCCCAATCCACTGTCTCATCAGCCCAATCCACTGTCTCATCAGCCCAATCCACTGTCTCATCACTGTCTCATCAATCCACTGTCTCTCATCACTGTCTCATCAGCCCCACTGTCTCATCAGCCCAATCCACTGTCTCCAGCCCAATCCACTGTCTCATCATCCACTGTCTCATCAATCCACTGTCTCATCAGCCCAATCCACTGTCTCATCAGCCACTGTCTCATCAGCCCACTGTCTCATCAGCCCATCCACTGTCTCATCAGCCCAATCCACTGTCTCATCAGCCCAATCCACTGTCTCATCAGCCCAATCCACTGTCTCATCAGCCCAATCCACTGTCTCATCAGCCCAATCCACTGTCTCATCAGCCCAATCCACTGTCTCATCAGCCCCCACTGTCTCATCACTGTCTCATCAGCCCAATCCACTGTCTCATCAGCACTGTCCAAATCCACTGTCTCATCAGCCCAATCCACTGTCTCATCAGCCCAATCCACTGTCTCATCAGCCCAATCCACTGTCTCCAGCCCAATCCACTGTCTCATCAGCCCAATCCACTGTCTCATCAGCCCAATCCACTGTCTTATCAGCCCAATCCACTGTCTCACTGTCTCCACTGTCTCATCAGCCCAATCCACTGTCTCATCAGCCCAATCCACTGTCTCATCAGCCCAATCCACTGTCTCATCAGCCCAATCCACTGTCTCATCAGCCCAATCCACTGTCTCATCAGCCCATCCACTGTCTCACTGTCTCATCTGCCCAATCCACTGTCTCATCAGCCCAATCCACTGTCTCATCAGCCCAATCCACTGTCTCATCAGCCCAATCCACTGTCTCATCAGCCCCACTGTCTCATCAGCCCAATCCACTGTCTCATCAGCCCAATCCACTGTCTCATCAGCCCAATCCACTGTCTCATCAGTCTCCAATCCACTGTCTCATCAGCCCAATCCACTGTCTCATCAGCCCAATCCACTGTCTCATCAGCCCAATCCACTGTCTCATCAGCCCAATCCACTGTCTCATCAGCCCAATCCACCATCCACACACTGTCTCATCAGCCCAACACACTGTCTCAATCCACTGTCTCTCATCAGCCCAATCCACTGTCTCATCAGCCCACTGTCCACTGTCTTATCAGCCCAATCCACTGTCTCATCAGCCCAATCCACTGTCTCATCAGCCCAATCCACTGTCTCATTATCAGCCCATTCCACTGTCTCATCAGCCCAATCCACTGTCTCATCAGCCCAATCCATCAGCCCAATCCACTGTCTCATCAGCCCAATCCACTGTCTCATCAGCCCAATCCACTGTCTCATCAGCCCAATCCACTGTCTCATCAGCCCATTCCACTGTCTCATCAGCCCAATCCACTGTCTCATCAGCCCAATCCACTGTCTCATCAGCCCAATCCACTGTCTCACTGTCTCATCAGCCCAATCCACTGTCTCATCAGCCCAATCCACTGTCTCATCAGCCCAATCCACTGTCTCATCAGCCCAATCCACTGTCTCATCAGCCCAATCCACTGTCTCATCAGCCCAATCCACTGTCTCATCAGCCCAATCCACTGTCTCATCAGTCCACAATCCACTGTCTCATCAGCTGTCTCATCAGCCCATCCACTGTCTCATCCACTGTCTCATCAGCCCAATCCACTGTCTCATCAGCCCAATGTCTCATCTCAATGCTCTGTCTCATCAGCAGCCAATCCACTGTCTCATCAGCCCATCAGCCCAATCCACTGTCTCATCACTGTCCCAGCCCAATCCACTGTCTCATCATCCACTGTCTCATCAGCCCAATCCACTGTCTCATCAGCCCAATCCACTGTCTCATCAGCCCAATCCACTGTCTCATCAGCCCAATCCACTGTCTCATCAGCCCAATGTCTCATCAGCCCAATCCACTGTCTCAGCCCAATCAGCCCAATCCACTGTCTCATCAGCCCAATCCACTGTCTCATCAGCCATATCCACTGTCTCATCAGCCCAATCCACTGTCTCATCAGCCCAATCCACTGTCTCATCAGCCCAATCCACTGTCTCATCAGCCCAATCCACTGTCTCATCAGCCCAATCCACTGTCTCATCAGCCCAATCCACTGTCTCATCAGCCCAATCCACTGTCTCATCAGCCCAATCCACTGTCTCATCAGCCCAAGCCCAATCCACTGTCTCATCAGCCCAATCCACTGTCTCATCAGCCCAATCCACTGTCTCATCAGCCCAATCCACTGTCTCTCATCACTGTCTCATCAATGTCTCACTGTCTCATCAGCCCAATCCACTGTCTCATCAGCCCAATCCACTGTCTCTGTCTCATCAGCCCAATCCACTGTCTCATCAGCCATATCCACTGTCTCATCAGCCCAATCCACTGTCTCATCAGCCCAATCCACTGTCTCATCAGCCCAATCCACTGTCTCATCAGCCCAGCCAGGAAGTAATAATCTCCACTGTAAAAATGATCTAGATCGTTCCACCTGTCTTGTGATTGTTCCCATTATCCCATGTGCATTTGTACCTGTGTTTTCTATTCATCTGTTGCCAGTTTGTCTTGTCTCGTCAAGCCTACCAGCGTGTTTTATACCCTACTCCTGTTCGCTCTAGTCCCTGTTTTCTACTTCTTCCGGTTTTGACAATTCTGCGTGTCCTGACCCGCGCCTGCCTGCCGAGCCTGCCTGCCTGCCATTCGGTAACTTTCTGTCTCTGCCCTGGATTACTGACCTCTGCCTGCCCTGACCCTGAGCCTGCCTGCCTGCCTGCCATTCTGAACCTTTCTGACTCTGCCCTGTAGGCCTACCTGGTTGGCCTACCTGTTTGACAGATTCAATTAGGCTGCTGCTATATCCATAGATTTGTCTGTCAAATCATCCACCCACCATGCACTCTTTAAATAACCTACCTCTATGTCAGTGAAGGGCTGTTAAGTTAAAGTGAATACTCAAATGGAGGGGCTAACTGTTATCACGGCAACGGGTGGCTACTTTGAAGATTCTAAAATCTAAAATATATTTTGGATTTGTTAAACATTTTTTTGGTTACTACATGATTCCATATGCGTTATTTCATTGAGTTTACGTATTTATGGTTTATTACCCCAACTTTACACAGGCTACTGTTTGGCCGTAGCCCATGCCAAATAAATGAAGGACACCCTGTAAAACAACCGTGACCTTCTCTTGTGAAAGCCAGACGTAAGAGAGAGAACAAAGGCTAAACCTGGTCTTAACTTCCAATGCTCCACCCCCTCCACGCCACTCCGCCAACCACCAGGATGCCCAGCATCAGAACATTCCTAGCCGTGATTGGAAGATAGCAGGTTGATCGGCATGTCGGACCCCGCAAGCCCTAGGAACTGGTAAGTACAACACAACCCACTAATAGCCTAACACATAACACACAGCTGTCTGTGCGGGTCACTACACAGCCCCCCACCACAAAGTCCCTCATTCCTGAGGGAATAAACAAAGTGTCTGGGGCGACCTGGAGGTCTCCTTTCCCTGCGTGGCCGTGATGGTCACAGAGTGTCCAGATATGAAACAGGGGGCTCCATCCGTGGCAGGGGGCTAGCCCCATGGGCTGTCTCCAGGAGGTCCTGTAGTCTCCGGGCATACTCCGGCCCCGGGGGAACATGAGGGCTATCCAGGGGCCGACCAAATGCCATTTCCGCAGGGGTGCGGATCTCTCTCCCCAGCATGAGGAGGGCAGGCATGCAGGAGGTCTTGGACAGCGGAGCGGCATGCCATGAGGACAATGGGAAAGTGCTTGTCCCAGTCACGCTGGTGTTTGGCAGAGACGATAGCCAGCTGCTGTCCAAACGTTTTGTTGAAGCGCTCCACAAGGCCCTCACTTTGAGGATGGAGAGGAGTAGTGCGGGACATACCCAGCCTCTCACACATGGTGGCGAACACACTGGACTCAAAGTTTCTGCCTTGGTCGCTGTGGATGGACTCCGCATGGGCCTCGGGACATTTTGTGAAATAGTCCGTGGCCGTGAGCACCGAGCGGTTTCCACTGTCTGTGGTGGGGAACGGCCCAACTACATCCACTCCCACCCTCTCCATGGGAGCCCCCACTTGGAACTGTTGGAGCTGAGCATGAGAGAGGCCCGGGGGGCCCTTTCTCGCTGTGCAGTTGTCACAGTGGCGACAAAAGTCCTCCACATCCCTTGTTGCTTCCCCAGACAAGCACAAGACAGGTGAAACAGATCAGGATGTGACAGAAAATCAACACGATCCACAATATCTGGCCGTATGTTATCTGCAGTTTTGGATAAAAATCTATTCTTCGTTTATGTAATGGGCTGTAAGGCACACGTATCCTATCTTTAGAAAATGATCAGTCCACATGTCAAGTGTATTTGCACCATTGTATTTACCAAATTTCTCTCTCAACTCCAGTGCCAACTGCCAGCTGTTTTTGTTTGTTTGTTGGGCCTGATGCAGGACTGTAGCGTGATAGGAGAGAGACTCTCGGACAGAAACATTCACACCTCCATTAATTCACAAAAGTATAATATAATAGCTCGGCTAGGTGTGACAAATTCCCCAATTTGTTAGACTACTGATAGATGCTGCATGTCAGTCAGAGATGAGTCCTATTGTAAAAGTGTAGCCTAATGGCCTGGCTGGCTGGGTCTATTGTAAAGTGTAGCCTAATGGCCTGGCTGGGTGGGTCTATTGTAAAGTGTAGCCTAATGGCCTGGCACGGTGGGTCTATTGTAAAGTGTAGCCTAATGGCCTGTCTGGGTGGCTGGTTTGGGTCTATTGTAAAGTGTAGCCTAATGGCCAAAAATGGGCAAACCAGCAATTTATTTGATGCTTAATAAGATCTTTAAAATTGTATATTTCTATACTCAATATCACAGATCTGATTGTCACTAGCAAAAAAAATGCATCAACCCCAACAAAATGTATTAATTCATTATAATCCACACAATAATTCAAACAAAATAAGTTGTAGTGAGCGGAGAGAGACCGCATGCCGAATACAACGAGACGGAATGTGTCTTTAACCCTGCATTATAGCGTAACTTATTTTGAACGAAAGCCAGGAATGAGCGAGTCACTCATCCCTCATGCTTCTGTTTTTCATTATGTTTCCCATTTAACTGTTTGTTTAATCTTCTACTGATTCTGTGATCACCAAGCCTCATGCAACTCATTAGTGTCCTATGTGTACTCTCGGTTAGTTTGCACTAGATAGGCTGTTTCGGTTTCGATTACGTTTATTGTTTTGTGTAGTGTTCGTGTTTCTTTGTTTGATTAAACATGAATCTCAATCGACACGCTGCAGTTTGGTCCGACTCTCCTTCATCACCACTAGAAAACCGTTACAGAATCACCCACCACCAACGGACCAAGCAGCGTGTCAACAGGCAGGAGCAGCAGAAGAGGCAACAGGTGCAGCAGGAGAGGAGGCAACAGGAGCAGCCCAAAGAGGAGTACAGTATGGACTATACTTCTTGGGAGGAGATAGACAGGTGGGCGGTCGACCCAGGGAGAGTGCCAGAGCCCGCCTGGGATTCGATGGAGCAGTGCGCGGGAGGTTATTGGAGAATGAGGTTGGCGAAGCAAGCACGGCGGCGCGGACGGAAGCCCGAGAGTAAGCCCGAGAGTCAGCCCCAAACATTTCTTGGGGGGGGGCTCACAGGGAGTATGGCTATGCCAGGTAGGAGACCTGTGCAAACTTCCTGTGGTTACCGGGGGGCTAGAGAGACCGGGCAGGCACCGTGTTATGCAGTGGTGCGCACGGTGTCCCCAGTGCAGGTGCATAGCCCGGTACGGTATATTCCAGCTCCTCGTATTGGCCGGGCTAGAGTGGGCATCGAGCCAGGTAAGGTTGGGCAGGCTCGGTGCTCAAGAGCTCCAGTGCGCCTGCACGGTCTGGTCTATCCAGTACCACCTCCACACCCCAGCCCTCCGGTAGCAGCTCCCCGCACCAGGATTCCTGTGCGTGTCCTCGGTCCAGTACCACCAGTACCAGCACCACGCATCAGGCCTACAGTGCGCCTCGCCTCTCCAGCGCTGTCAGAGCCTTTCTCCTCTCCAGCGCTGCCGGAGTCTCCCGCCTGTTCAGCACAGCCAGAGCCTTCCTCCGACACAGCGCTGCAGGAGTCTCCCGCCTGTTCAGCGCAGCCAGAGCTGCCAGTCTGCATGAAGCAGCCAGAGCTGTCAGTCTGCATGGAGCAGCCAGAGCTGTCAGTTTGCATGAGGCAGCCAGAGCTGTCAGTCTGCATGAAGCAGTCAGAGCTGTCAGTCTGCATGAAGTAGTCAGAGCTGTCAGTCTGCATGGAGCAGCCAGAGCTGTCAGTCTGCAAGGAGCTGTCAGTCTGCAAGGAGCTGTCAGTCTGCACGGAGCTGCCAGTCTACACGGAGCTGCCAGTCTGCACGGAGCTGCCAGTCTGCACGGAGCTGCCAGTCTGCAAGGAGCTGTCAGTCTGCAAGGAGCTGTCAGTCTGCACGGAGCTGCCAGTCTGCACGGAGCTGTCAGTCTGCACGGAGCTGTCAGTCTGCACGGAGCTGCCAGTCTGCACTGAGCTGCCAGTCTGCACGGAGCTGCCAGTCTGCAAGGAGCTGCCAGTCTGTAAGGAGCTGCCAGTCTGCACGGAGCCGCCAGAGCTGCCAGTCTGTAAGAAGCCGCCAGAGCTGTCAGCCTACATGGAGCAGCCAGAGCCGCCAGTCAGCGTGGAGCAGCCAGAGCCACCAGTCAGCATGGAGCAGCCAGATCTTTCAGTCTGCCAGGATCCGCCAGTCAGCCAGACTCTTCCAGATCTGCCAGTCAGCCAGACTCTTCCAGATCCGCCAGTCAGCCAGACCCTTCCAGATCTGCCAGTCAACCAGACTCTTCCAGATCTGCCAGTCAACCAGACTCTTCCAGATCTGCCAGTCAACCAGACTCTTCCAGATCTGCCAGTCAACCAGACTCTTCCAGATCTGCCAGTCAACCAGACTCTTCCAGATCTGCTAGTCAACCAGACTCTTCCAGATCTACCAGTCAACCAGACTCTTCCAGAACTGCCAGTCGGCTAGGATCTGCCAGTCGGCCAGGATCTGCCAGTCGGCCAGGATCCGCCAGTCGGCCAGGATCCGCCAGTCGGCCAGGATCCGCCAGATCCGCCAGTCAGCCAGGATCTGCCAGTCAGCCAGGATCTGCTGAAACCACCAGCCAGCCAGGATCTGGTAGATCTACCTACCTGCCTGAGCTTCCTCTCACTCCTGAGCTTCCTCTCACTCCTGAGCTTTCTCTTACTCCCGAGCTTCCCCTCAGTCCCGAGCTGCCTCAGTCCCGAGCTGTCCTTCAGTCCCGATCTGCTCCTCAGTCCAGTGGGGTTCTGGGTGAGGACTACTAGGCCATGGTCGGCGGCGAGGGTGGACTATCCAGGGACGAAGGGGAGGGGACTAAGACATTAACTGAGTGGGGTCCACGTCCCGCGCCGGAGCCGCCACCATGGACAGACGCCCACCCGGACCCTCCCTATTGTTTTGAGGTGCGTTCGGGAGTCCGCACCTTAGGGGGGTTCTGTCACGCCCTGGTCAAAGTATTTTGTGTTTATCTTTATGTATTTGGTCAGGCCAGGGTGTGGCATGGGGTTTTTGTAATTGTGGTGTGTTTGTCTTGGGGTTTTGGTGGTGGTATTGGGATTGTAGCTTAGTGGGTTATCTAGCAAAGTCTATGGCTGTCTGGAGTGGTTCTCAATCAGAGGCAGGTGCTTATCGTTGTCTCTGATTGGGAACCATATTTAGGCAGCCATATTCTTTGAGTTTGTGGTGGGTGATTGTCCTTAGTGTCCTATGTGTACTCTCGGTTAGTTTGCACTAGATAGGCTGTTTCGGTTTCGATTACATTTATTGT
Source organism: Oncorhynchus tshawytscha (assembly GCF_018296145.1). Taxonomy (NCBI): domain Eukaryota; kingdom Metazoa; phylum Chordata; class Actinopteri; order Salmoniformes; family Salmonidae; genus Oncorhynchus; species Oncorhynchus tshawytscha. The sequence goes on along the minus strand of NC_056449.1, from coordinate 44,314,845 downwards.
TTTGTGTAGTGTTCGTGTTTCTTTGTTTGATTAAACATGAATCTCAATCGACACGCTGCAGTTTGGTCCGACTCTCCTTCATCACCACTAGAAAACCGTTACAGAAAGAGAAATTTCACGAATCCGGCTGTTTTTAAATTTTGCTATTAAAGGCTTTTACAATTGTTTTCATCAGAACAGATTCTCTGGTGTTACTTCTAATACGTAATATTGTAATCTAACAGCACCCGTTTGACACGCAACAGATCCACAGATGATGCGATCTCCACTCCACACTGCCCTTTTCCTTTTCCCATCATGCATTTTAACAGCAGACTAGCCGGGACTCATCGATTAGCCAATAGCCACCAGTCTAATACATCTATTTAATATACACAATCACAAAGAAATCCATTCATATTTTGTTTAGGAAAAATATTAAAAAGAAATATGATATTAAGACAATTTAGTCCAAAAGAACAGAAAATAGCATGTTTTATGATTTATTCACCTGTGTTATAATAGCTGAGTCTACGACTGCGGCATGTCAATGAAATTAACTGGTTCATTTAGGAGACATCACATGCTTATTTTCCCCCAGACTTTTACAATGTGAATATGATATAATATAACAGAATACAGTAGAAGGGATATTTTCCCCCAAATGGGGATTTTATGCTGATTGTCATCTTTAGTCATGGGACTGCGGTTATTCTAGGAAACCGTTGTATTTTGACAGAGAGAGAGACCATCTGCAAAACATTTTGTGTTATTTGGTAAAACTAGGTTAATTCAAATAAAATAATTTCCGGATAAGGTATAACAATGAAAAAAAATGAAAAATCATGCCATACCATTCTGCAAGCTGTGCTGCGGTATGAAACAACTTGTAAATGAGAACCCTCTGTACATGGCCTCCTCCTGCCACGTCTCTACAAGGCATATTATATTGCAGCTTTTCAAGTCTCTCTGATAGGAGACATTTCAAACATTTCCGATCAGAGATATCTCCTATTTTTTTAATGTTTTTATTTAACTAGGCAAGTCAGTTAAGAACAAATTCTTATTTTCAATGACAGCCTAGGGACAGTGGGTTAACTGGCTTGTTTAGGGGGCAGAACGACAGATTTTTACCTTGTCAGATCAAGGATTCAACCCAGCAACATTTCCGTTACTGGCCCAACACTCTAACCACTAAGCTACCTCCCCCCTCTAACCAATAGGCTACCTGCCTCCCCCTCTAATCACTAGGCTACCTCCCCCTCTAACCACTAGGCTACCTGCCTCCCCCTCTAACCACTAGGCTACCTGCCTCCCCCTCTAACCACTAGGCTACCTGCCTCCCCCTCTAACCACTAGGCTACCTGCCTCCCCCTCTAACCACTAGGCTACCTGCCTCCCCCTCTAACCACTAGGCTACCTGACTCCCCCTCTAACCACTAGGCTACCTGCCTTCCCCTCTAACCACTAGGCTACCTGCCTCCCCTCTAACCACTAGGCTACCTGCCTCCATCCTCTAACCACTAGGCTACCTGCCTCCATCCTCTAACCACTAGGCTACCTGCCTCCCCCCTCTAATCACTAGGCTACCTGCCTCCTCTAACCACTAGGCTACCTACCACCCCCTCTAACCATTAGGCTACCTGCCCCCCCCTCTAACCACCTGCCTCCCCCTCTAACCACTAGGCTACCTGCCACCCCCTCTAACCACTAGGCTACCTGCCTCCCCCTCTAACCACTAGGAAACCTGCCTCCTCTAACCACTAGGCTACCTGCCTCCCCCTCTAACCACTAGGCTACCTACCTACCTGTCCCCTCTAACAACTAGGCTACCTGCCTCCCCCTCTAACTACTAGGCTACCTGCCTCCCCTCTAACAACTATGCTACCTGCCTACCCCCCTCTAACAACTAGGCTACCTGCCTACCTACCCCCCTCTAACCACTAGGCTGCCAACCTCCTCTAACCACTAGGCTACCTACCTCCTCTAACCACTATGCTACCTGCCTCCTCTCTAACCACTAGCCTACCTGTCTCCCTCCTCGAACCACTAGGCTACCTGCCTCCCTCCACTAACAACTAGGCTACCTGCCTCCCCCTCTAACCACTAGGCTGCCAACCTCTTCTAACCACTAGGCTACCTACCTCCTCTAACCACTATGCTACCTGCCTCCTCTCTAACCACTAGCCTACCTGTCTCCCTCCTCGAACCACTAGGCTGCCAACCTCCTCTAACCACTAGGCTACTTACCTCCTCTAACCACTATGCTACCTGCCTCCTCTCTAACAACTAGCCTACCTGCCTCCATCCTCTAATCACTAGGCTACCTGCCTCCTCTAACCACTAGGCTACCTGCCTCCTCTCCCCTGCTCTAACCACTAGGCTACCTACCTCCACCTCTAACCACTAGGCTACCTGCCTACCCCCCTCTAACCACTAGGCTACCTGCCACCCCCCTCTAACCACTAGGCTACCTGCCTCCCCCTCTAACCACTAGGAAACCTGCCTCCTCTAACCACTAGGCTACCTGCCTCCCCCTCTAACCACTAGGAAACCTGCCTCCTCTAACCACTAGGCTACCTGCCTGCCCCCCTCTAACCACTAGGGCTACCTACCTGCCCCCTCCAACCACCAGGCTACCTGCCTCCTCCCCAACCACTAGGCTACCTACCACACCCCTCCAACCACTAGGCTACCTGCCTCCCCTCCAACCACTAGGCCACCTGCCTCCTCTAACCCTGCCTCCCCCAACCACTAGGCCACCTGCCTCCTCTCTAACCACTAGGCTACCTACCTGCCTCCCCCTCCCCAACCACTAGGCTACCTGCCTCCTCTCTAACCACTAGGCTACCTGCCTCCCCCCTCCAACCACTAGGCCACCTGCCTCCTCTCTAACCACTAGGCTACCTACTACCCCCCTATAAGTTGGACTAGGCACCGGAAGGTTGCAAGTTCAAACCCCCGAGCTGACAAGTTACCAATCTGTCGTTCTGCCCCTGAACAGGCAGTTAACCCACTGTTCCTAGGCTGTCATTGAAAATAAGAATTTGTTCTTAACTGACTTGCCTGGTTAAATAAAGGTAAAATTAAATAATTAAAAACACTAGGCTACCTGCCTCCCCCCTAACCACTAGGCTACCTGCCTCCCCCCTCCAACCACCAGGCTACCTGCCTCCTCCCCAACCACTAGGCTACCTACCCACCCCCCTAACCACTAGGCTACCTGCCTACCTGCCTCCCCCCCCTCCACTAGGCTACCTGCCTCCCCCCTCCTACCACCAGGCTACCTGCTACCCTCCTCCCCAACCACTAGGCTACCTACCACACCCCCTAACCACTAGGCTACCTGCCTCCCCCCCTCCAACCACCAGGCTACCTGCCTCCTCCCCAACCACTAGGCTACCTCCAACCACCAGGCCCCCTATAACCGCTAGGCTACCTACCACCCCTGTCCACTGAACATTTGCCAATATAACAGAGGGGAGCGCCGGTCAAAATTCAAAATTCGTCAATCTCACCAAGATGCTGGCACGTCTCCCACATCTCTGCCTGCAGCGTTTTTGATGGCCCATGAAGCAATGGATGCACTTAGCACAGTAGCACTTCAAGGCAATGGATGCACTTAGCACAGTAGCACTTCAAGGCAATGGATGCACTTAGCACAGTAGCACTTCAAGGCAATGGATGCACTTAGCACAGTAGCACTTCAAGGCAATGGATGCACTTAGCACAGTAGCACTTCAAGGCAATGGATGCACTTAGCACAGTAGCACTTCAAGGCAATGGATGCACTTAGCACAGTAGCACTTCAAGGCAATGGATGCACTTAGCACAGTAGCACTTCAAGGCAATGGATGCACTTAGCACAGTAGCACTTCAAGGCAATGGATGCACTTAGCACAGTAGCACTTCAAGGCATGGATGGATGCACTTCACTTAGCACAGTAGCACTTCAAGGCAATGGATGCACTTAGCACAGTAGCACTTCAAGGCAATGGATGCACTTAGCACAGTAGCACTTCAAGGCAATGGATGCACTTAGCACAGTAGCACTTCAAGGCAATGGATGCACTTAGCACAGTAGCACTTCAAGGCAATGGATGCACTTAGCACAGTAGCACTTCAAGGCAATGGATGCACTTAGCACAGTAGCACTTCAAGGCAATGGATGCACTTAGCACAGTAGCACTTCAAGGCAATGGATGCACTTAGCACAGTAGCACTTCAAGGCAATGGATGCACTTAGCACAGTAGCACTTCAAGGCAATGGATGCACTTAGCACAGTAGCACTTCAAGGCAATGGATGCACTTAGCACAGTAGCACTTCAAGGCAATGGAATGGATGCACTTCAGGCAATGGATAGCACAGTAGCACTTCAAGGCAATGGATGCACTTAGCACAGTAGCACTTCAAGGCAATGGATGCAGTAGCACTTCAAGGCAATGGATGCACTTAGCACAGTAGCACTTCAAGGCAATGGATGCACTTAGCACAGTAGCACTTCAAGGCAATGGATGCACTTAGCACAGTAGCACTTCAAGGCAATGGATGCACTTAGCACAGTAGCACTTCAAGGCAATGGATGCACTTAGCACAGTAGCACTTCAAGGCAATGGATGCACTTAGCACAGTAGCACTTCAAGGCAATGGATGCACTTAGCACAGTAGCACTTCAAGGCAATGGATGCACTTAGCACAGTAGCACTTCAAGGCAATGGATGCACTTAGCACAGTAGCACTTCAAGGCTCAACTTGTTTGAAAACTTGTTGTTGACATATTACAACAAGAGCATTTTGATCCTTAACCGGAAAAAGAGCAGTAGAAGACCACTTTATTCTCCTGTCTGCTTTTGATGTCATCTCTACATTTAGGTTAACGTTAGACATCATCTACATTGTGTTGATGTCAGATATCAAGGGGCACCTGGTAAATCAAATCAGATTGAATAGATATGCTAGATGTGGTTATTTTATGGCCAGATGACGTTGTGTTTTATTTTCTTCCTCCTACGGTTCACTGTCTGCTCTCTTCACACAATGTCATCTCACTTCCCATGGCGCGGCTCCAGATGTCCAAACCAACACCACATATAGATATGCATAAAACATTTATAGTCCATATATAAAATAATAAATAGACAGAGATGTCCAAATGAAATTGTATGTGTTCATAAAAACAAATACAGTCTTATGGTGTTTTTCTCATTCTCTTCGTTACTCTAACTTTCCTGCGTACTCATCCTAATCTACTATGACTGTGCTTCCCCCTAGTGGAGAAATAGCGTTACTACACCAAAAACCCAGACATGCAACCCTCTCTCTATTTATTTATTGCCCTTTGTGTATAATCCTTATTTACTGTAAATGTCTACGTCAAAATAAAGATCCAGGCTGATAGTAGACATGCTTGTTAAATATTTGTGTAATAGATTACAGTCAGTGGACCGTATCATTGGCAGCCTCTGGCTTTATGGCAGATATTAAAGCAGGCTTTTATCATGCAGGTGCTCTAGTAGATTACAGCACCTGGAAAAAAGCCTATGCCTCCTCAATGGCACCCTATTCCTTTTATAGTGCACTACAATTGGCCCCTAGACCCATAACCCTCTGATGAAAAGTAGTGCACTATATAGGGAATAGGGTGGTATTTAGGGTGTATCCAGGCTCGTTCCAGGTGCTGTAGTGTACTCTACAAACCCAGGGACTACACTCCCCACTGCTGTCTCTCTCCTTTCATGCATGTTGTTATTATAATGCCTCTTTTTCTTGATTTTAGATTTATGCGTCGTTGGTTTCTCAGACTCCAGGTAGAATACAGAATACACGCAGTCTTTTGTATTGGACATGATCAAATCACATGTTATCTGTCAAAATGCTTTGTAAACAACAGGCGTAGACTAACAGTGACATGCTTCCTCACTAACTGAGGTTATATTTATCCTATTGTCTAGACAGTTTTGGTTTGGTGGCTGCTGTCAGGACACTGACTGAGAATAAAACAGGCTGAGAATGTATCAAGTGTTGATTTAGAGTAGAAGTGCTGATTTGGGAATAGTTTAGCTACTTAGTTAATATTGAATAAGATGATATAGACAGGTGGGATCTGATCCTAGAACAGCACTCAGACTCTGAGATGATTTATGAATATGGACCCTGCTGTCTGACTATTGACAGGAGATTAAACAGGATGTCTCTCGCCCTCTTGTGCTTTTGATTCATTATTAAACATCTCTGCAGCGTTCCCCTCCTAAGGATGTCAAGCCTTATCTGAGAGTAAATATAACAATGAAGAGAAAGGGGAATATCCACAATGAGGTACATAAACACTACCTGGAAAGGACCCTAGTCTATCACAATGAGGTACATAAACACTACCTGGAAAGGACCCTAGTCTATCACAATGAGGTACATAAACACTACCTGGAAAGGACCCTAGTCTATCACAATGAGGTACATAAACACGCCCTGGAAAGGACCCTAGTCTATCACACTGAGGTACATAAACACTACCTGGAAAGGACCCTAGTCTATCACAATGAGGTACATAAACACTACCTGGAAAGGACCCTAGTCTATCACAATGAGGTACATAAACACTACCTGGAAAGGACCCTAGTCTATCACAATGAGGTACATAAACACTACCTGGAAAGGACCCTAGTCTATCACAATGAGGTACATAAACACTACCTGGAAAGGACCCTAGTCTATCACAATGAGGTACATAAACACTACCTGGAAAGGACCCTAGTCTATCACAATGAGGTACATAAACACTACCTGGAAAGGACCCTAGTCTATCACAATGAGGTACATAAACACTACCTGGAAAGGACCCTAGTCTATCACAATGAGGTACATAAACACTACCTGGAAAGGACCCTAGTCTATCACAATGAGGTACATAAACACTACCTGGAAATGACCCTAGTCTATCACAATGAGGTACATAAACACTACCTGGAAAGGACCCTAGTCTATCACAATGAGGTACATAAACACTACCTGGAAAGGACCCTAGTCTATCACAATGAAGAGAGAAGAAGAGAATGTCCAGCCACTCTTTAACAAATATTTGTTTATTATATATATTTTTCAGAGGGTTTAATATCGCATATAGATTGTAGCTTCCATCAATGTATGTGTCTGCATTATTACCAATGCCCGATGTATTTTTTGGCATATATATGTCTTCACTTTTATTCAACAATGTAGAAAATAGTAAAAACAAAGAAAAACCCTGGAATGACTATGTGTGTCCAAACTTTTGACTGGTACTGGGTGGTACTGGTACTGTATAAATATACATATATATGTACATATATCTATATACACTGCTCAAAAAAATAAAGGGAATGTCCTCCACCCTCAACCTCTCCCATCTATTACTGATGTCCTTCCTCTACCCTCAACCTCTCCCATCTATTACTGATGTCCTTCCTCTACCCTCAACCTCTCCCATCTATTACTGAAGTCCTTCCTCTACCCTCAACCATCTATTACTGATGTCCTTCCTCTACACTCAACCATATATTACTGATGTCCTTCCTCTACCCTCAACCATCTATTACTGATGTCCTTCCTCTACCCTCAACCTCTCCCATCTATTACTGATGTCCATCCTCTACCCTCAACCATCTATTACTGATGTCCTTCCTCTACCCTCAACCCCTCCCATCTATTACTGATGTCCATCCTCTTGGTTAACTACACGATAATGTAAAAGTCATAGTGATCCAATGTGTAATATAGTACACTGATCATCATTTGGTTGTAATCCAGAGAGGTTAGAAAAAGTATCTAGATCCTCTATGAGGCCGTGGAACAATCCAAGTTGTGGTTTTAAAAGAAAACATTAATCATCAGCGTACAATGAAACCTTTGTTTTAAGCCTTTGATTTCGAATCCCTTGATATTATTGTTGGATCTGATTTTAACAGCTAACATTTCGATGGCCATAATAAATAGATATGCCGACAGTGGACAACCGTGTTTTACTCCTCTTGACAGTTTAAAACCTTCTGAGAATTAGCCATTATTTACTCTTTTACACCTCGGGTTACTATGCACGATTTGAACCCACTTTATAAGAGATTCTCCTAAATTGAAATATTCCAAGCATTCATATACAGTGGGGCAAAAAAGTATTTAGTCAGCCACCAATTGTGCAAGTTCTCCCACTTAAAAAGATGAGAGAGGCCTGTAATTTTCATCATAGGTACACTTCAACTATGACAGACAAAATGAGTAAAAGTATCCAGA